>NW_010229974.1:0-25866 GCF_000690775.1 Eurypyga helias | reverse complement strand
ATTATATTTAATCACATTTACTTATTTCTCTATCTTCTGTATCAAAAATTACTTGGAAGAACTTACTTGTTTGCATGGAAGTAATTGGAAGGAGGGAATTCTTCATAACACTTTTTATTTCTTTTCTTGATCTCTTGTTCACTTTGAGTTTTCTGTGCTTAAGTATTCCAGTGTTTTTACTGGAATAAAACTTGAACAAAATTTGAACATAGAATGCATTTTAAGAGACTTGAGATTTCTTTTGATAGTGAAACTAAGGAGATGGTTGAGACAAATTCAACTCAAAGCTCTGGCTAACTTGGGTCTCATCACAAGTTTTGTATTTCTCCATAATATGGCCTAAGAGAAATTATAAAATTACTTTGATATATATAAGGCAACATTTCTTTTTCTTCTTCCCAACAGACAGAGAATATATTCAGTGTGTTTGTTACAGAGATGGGAGAATATCTAGGTTAATAGAAAAGCATATGGACAGAAGATGGATTTGTAAGTACAAAGTTAACATCACACCAAGTAGACAGATGACTAAAAGGGAACTAGTTTATTTTTAATAGCTGCCTCTTTCCTGGGACACATCTGATTTCAAAAATGATATGGGATTTGACTTCATTAAAAAGACGGAATTCTCTCCTGACAGTTTTTTTAGGTGTGCTTTCTTAAAGGAAGTAAAAAATTCTTGAGTGATCTCCATTCCCATTGATTTCTCAAGAGATGTTTGGAGCTTTGCACGAGAAGTCCAATAACTAGGAAACCACAGATTTAATTTCAACTGATCAGTCATCCCTTGTCTTGTTCTGCAGATGTTTGGGTTTTGTCAGGCTACATATTTTACAGAAGGGAGAATGTGACTTACTGCTCAGATCACTTTGGAGAATACACAAATTACATATATTTCTGACTATTATTTCTTACCATAGAGTTTATTTAGACTCTTAATTCCATTGCACTCCTTAAACCTTACACAACTGTAAGGGAAATATGTCATTTTATCTGGAAAATTTTATTTGATGTTGAATATGAGATACTGTAGAAGGTGCTGGATACTTGCCTTCATGTAAATACTTGAAACGGGACCTCCCACAGCCTGAGGGGCTCTAAAGACTGAGTTATCATTGCAGAAGTCTTGAGAGAAGGGCTGTTTTCAGAAAGATTCCCACAACATCTTTTCTGTGGAAAAGAGTTTAGGCAGTTGCAGTACCATGTATTATGTCATGATCCAGGATAATTTACTCCAAAATCACTGATCTAGTAATAATAGTTTGCAGACCAGAACTTCTTATGCCTGACCTAGCTAGTTCTGCTAATGTCAAAGCTTTACTACTGACTGTTGAGAGTGTAAGGTAGCCATGTTGGGAATAAAGTGGTAAATAAAGTACTGGAATGATTCTTTTCCCAGAAGTTAACCAGGAGGTGAAAGGAGTGTATATAATGGTGGTACAAGTCTGAATGTGAAGTATCATTGAAGAAAATGTAAAATTAGAACTCAGCAATAATGAGAAAAGGGAAATTATTTAGGCATCTAAATAAAAAATGCCTAAACATCTGAGTTTCAGCTGTTAAACTCTTAAAGCTCACTTAGTATTAAATTAGCTAAAATATAGAAAGGTAAGCACCCTAAATACCAGGGTAAAGAATTGTGTTATTCATGTATTTATTTCTTAGGCTGACAGTGATCAATTGCCTGTGTGACCTGAAGTTTCAAGGGAAGGTTAGGTAGTATCTGCACACCACATTGTTTACACAATGGTTAGGGTTGTGGGGAGATGGCAGAGGCAAGATTTTAAACTGGATATTCGCAAGGCTATGTCAGAGTGTTGACCACTGAATTACTGTACTGAGTGCAGAGAAGGAGGCTGATTTTTAAAATGCTTCACAGACCTCCTTTGAAGATCAAAAATCTGCAGTGTGATTTAGATGCCTGATTTTCTCCTTGGATTTGGGATTTATTGGAAATAAGTGGACATAGAAAATCTGCGGAAATTACCTTCAGGAATAGGAAAGCAGTGAGATGGAAGGCAGCCACAGTGGGGATAAGCCACAAGTGGTGTTTCTGCCCTCCCCGTCGTCTGACCCACAATTCATACACTGCTCACAGCAGAGTTATAAAGGCAGGGAGGTAAAGGCCTCCTGGTTCCTGCCTAGGGTTTTACTTCTGAAAAAGCTGGTGGAGGTGACTTTAAAAGGAAGGCATTTGCTGAAGGAGCAATGACTTTTGCAAGCCTGTGTAGTCTGCAGTGCAGGGTTTGGAAAGCCATAAAAGAAATAGAGCTACTCTAATGGAAAATGAGAAAGAAATGGATTTCAGTTAGGCTTGCACTTCAGAAAGAGAAAATTCTGGCTACTTCCCAGAGGTTGTACTAGAGAGATTTCAAGCCAAAAAAATGTAAGAGGAAAAGTTAAATTTAAAAAAGATAATGACCTCTAAAAAGAACTTGTATTTTTCAGTCCAGCCATTCTCTTGTTCATCTCTGTGTATTCAGATTTTCTCCTTATGTTTCTCCTTACTTTCTATGTCTATAAAGTAATTAGCTACTCATATCTTGCACTCTTTAAGTATATTAAAATCAGGGACTTATTTGTGGAGTGTACTATAATTATCGTTACTAATGGAGCTACAGCTTTAAGTGAGGGATGTTTACTCAGACACATCAAGTACTCACTATGAAAGCAATTAAAGAGTTTGATGTTCACAGTTAAGTATTAATATTAATGTGTGAGAAACTGCATCCAAATCATTTAGAGGTGGTTAGGAAGGCCTCTGGGAGGGAGACAGCCATAGAAAGCAGTGACATGATTATAGCTGTATGGGAAAATAATGGAAACAGCTACTCTCTAGGCGGCCCCAATAGGGAAGGAGGATCCTCAAAACCTAAATGAATGTGACTATAAGTGGCAGCTTTTAAGTTTGATTTGCTTGCTATAAAACATTTTACATTAGTAAGTGTCTAGAGTCTTTGCACTCTATTTTTACCACTTTTATTTTTATCACTTGTCTCCAAATCCCTTTATGGATAGTACAATTAACAGCACACATGAAACAAAATTGCATGACAATAATTTGCAGACCATTATGTTCTCAGAACTGGAACTGTAATTCTCATCTTCTGTTCCTGACACTGACCTACTGCCAGACCTATGGTGAGCCATTTAACTATCAGCTTGATTTTCCCAGCTCTAAAATTGAGGGGAAAGTTCTAATGTGTCTCAAGGTGTATTTGGAGGGTTAATCAATAATGCTTGTAAAGTACTCTGAATGTTATATCAATAAGATATAAACTTAATTTGCTGAAAATGTGTTTGGATTGGCTAGCAATCTACAGAAACTCCATCTTCTGTGCAGTCTATGAGGATAAAAAATGAACCAAATATAGTTTTAAAAATTGGAATAAAAAATTATGATCTCTGAAGGATGACAAGAAATCACCTTTGTTACAAGACTCTGTGACAGTCCTCCCTTTTCCACTGCTTTGGGAGATTTGCTTTCAGATTATTGTTTCTTCATTTCTACATGACTCCACAGGAGTGGTTTTGTCTTGAGAATAGGGTAAACCTTTTCAGTGTATGTTTTTGAGTTCTGATTGCCTTACTGGATCAGATTTGGCATTTTGACATTCAACATGCATTTTGTGCCTTTCTTTACTGTATGCATGTTGTCATGATGGTGTATGCAAAAAAGTACAAATGCATTGCTGACGGATGTATGTAAGTCAGTGGTTGTGGAGGAGCAGCATAATGAAGAGAAACATGACATTCCCATAGCAACAGTGGGAAAGCTTTTTATGCTGATGTTGAGGAGAAAATTACCAATGATTTAAAGGACAGCAGAAATAAGCTGTATGTGATTCCAAAAGAATTTCTTAGCTTGCCAGAAACAAGTCAATTTAAGGTCAGTGTCAAACCCCAGTGGCTGAATAACATTAATATAGAGCTGAAGGAGAAGATTTGCCACTTAAATCACTTAGGCACAGTATATTGCCCTAAAAATTAAAATCCACAATTTATACAAGTATTTCAGAATAATATTACCTGTCTCTTGTCACTGCACAAATATGTTGTTTTCTTTTTTTTTTTTTTTAATAAAAGGCATGTTTTTGTGAACAGTCTTAATATCGAGCCTGAGATGTTCCCTTTTGGCTGTCTCAAAGATACATTAATATAGTTTGCTAGTGTTCACTAAAATCCAGACTTATTCCCTGATGGGATTTACATCTTGCATAGCATCCATCTATTAAATTTACAGCTAGAGGTATTCTTACTTTTATGAGACCAATACTTTTGTAGGTGTAGAAATAAATTTCTAGGTGGCAAATGCAGAATAATATTCCTGTTTGCCTTTCATGAAGATTTCTGGAAAACCTAAGTTATTTCATTGCAAAGTGCATTTCTACTTCTGCTTAAAATTACAGAGAGATCAGTAATATTACTGGAGAATCTGCAAGTAGCAGAAGAGCCTGCAAAAATCCAGTTTTAGTATTTCTATCAAAATCTTAGCTGGTTATAATTTTCCAAACCTGTCATTTCATGCAGTGCACCAATGTTAATGACATCATGTTGTATCACAACATGAGCAAAACAGCTATTTAAAAGTTTATGCATGGAACTACTGTCCAAAAAGAAAAATAATTTTATTTCCAGTTAACAGGATCCTCACACACGATTTTAAAAAATCATGCTGGAAAGAGGTGTTGAGAGTTACCAACTCATAAAAATATCAGCCTTTTGACAATGATGTGCAGCCATTTATTTTCACAACCCTTTGCCAGCTCCCCCGTATCCCTTTGGCTAGGTTTTATTCTAAAAAGACATTCAAGGTAAAACATTTTGCAACTTAAAAAGTTAAAGATACCACTTGCAGTGCTCCAGGGAGTATCACTTTATCATGTAACTAGTAAATTACAGGGACATAGCTACCCCTACGTTTAGTTAAGCATCACTCACAGGGTAGTGGTTTATTTGCAATGCATTTTATGTTGATTCTAACTATCCCATTGCTTGTGTAAAAGTAATACTGAAAAAGATTTTCCTTCTTTAGAGCTGTGTATTAGGTTTGCGTGGCAAGGTTTTGGTAGCAGGGGGCATAGAGGGGTGGCTCCAGTGAGAAGCTGCTGGAAGCCTTCCCTGTGTCTGGTGGAGCCAATGCCAGCCGGCTCCAAGACTTACCCAGCAGTGGTCAAGGCTGAGCCCATCAACAGCAGTCATAACGACTCTGTGATAACATG
The DNA here is from genome assembly GCF_000690775.1 of Eurypyga helias. NCBI lineage: Eukaryota > Metazoa > Chordata > Aves > Eurypygiformes > Eurypygidae > Eurypyga > Eurypyga helias. The sequence continues at coordinate 20,644 of NW_010229974.1, read as the reverse complement.
TTTAATAAGGAAGGGGGGGATGGGGGAAGTGGAGACAGTAGATTTTACGGTAGGGAGTGTGAGATGTGAGAGCAACAACTCAGCAGTCACCAGGGTCAGTGGAGAAGGAGAGGGAGACAGTGCTCCAGGCGCTGGAGCAGAGATTCCCCAGCAGCCCGCGCTGGGGCAGGCCGACGGCAGGGGCTTGCATGTCTTCATGCCTAGAAAATTGTCCATGGCACAGCCAAGCGTATAGAGTATGGTCAAAACCTACTCAATATTCCTAGTGAGAACCCATGCTGGTCTTCTCTTACATGCTGGAGCGGTTTGTGAAGAACTGCAAACCGTGGGAAGGACTCATGTTGGAGAAGTTGGTGAAGGACTGTCTCCCATGGGAGGGACCCCACGCTGGAGCAGGGGCAGAGTGAGGATCCTCCCCTGAGGAGGAAGGAGCAGCAGAGACAGCGTGTGATGGACTGACCACAATCCTCAATCCCCATCCCCCTTCACTGCTCAGGAAGGGAGGTAGAGAAAAGTGGGAGTGAATTTGAGCCCAGGAAGAAGGAGGTTGGGGGTGGGGAAGATGTGTCAAGATGTGGGTTTAGTTCTGATTTGGTTGATGATAAATTAAATTAATTTTTGCCCCAAGCTGAGCCAGTTCTGCCCTTGACTGTAATTGCTGGATGATCTCCCTTTTCCTTATCTCGAGCCGTGAGCCTTTCATTATTATCTCTCTCCCCTGCCCAGATGAGGAGGGCAGTGACAGAGCAGCTTTGGTGGGCACCTGGCCTCCAGCCAGGGTCATGCCATCACAAGTTGGTAGTTAATGACACAAATAATGGCAAAGCAGGCATGAATTAGAAAGTTGATCTGAAGCCCATTAGGCCTAATTATAGTACATCTGTATTAGTTCTTTGATTATAATGAGTACCAGTTCTTTAATAATTCCCATCATAATCTATGCATGGCAGGTCAGGTCCTGTGCCGCAGTCATAAATAATTCTTAGTATGAGTGTAATATTTAGGGAGATATGTGTGAGAGGCTTCTGTAAAACTGACATACCCCATTCAATTAATTTCATATGGTTGGTTGTAGATGTATATTGTTTTATGGCTCTCCCTTTATTCTTGGAAACCTTGAATTTCCTCCTTGTTATGTTTATAATTTAATTTGTAAATAAGTTTCCTGCCGCCTTCTCAATGTGATCGCACCCCCTTGTGCAGATCCTTACATCTCCTCAGTCTTTCCTTTACCTGTGTTTGAAGAAATTGCTGGAATCAGACCAAAACATATTTTATTTTCTTGTATACTACACAGCTTTTAGCAGAATGAATTATCCACATACGTAGAATATTACCAAGCACTTCTACTGCTCTGCGCACTGCAACTAGATAGGCTACGTCTCATGCTCTCCATCAACCCAGGAAATCCAAACCTACTGTTAGCTACCACTTTGGCATGTGTTGTGAGAGTGTTGGTGCAGTTTAAATCAGTATCATATTTATCAGTTTCTGTAAATTTCTCTAAATGGTTAGACTGAAAGCTGATACAGCATATGAATGTTGACTTGTTATTATGATAACTTTGTGAAATGTGAGATTAATTGAAGGATTATTTTCCAAGTATTCTAGAGTCTGAATGTTCAGATTGCCTGTGAAGTGTCCTCCATTTACAGTGTAATGCACTCATAGTCAAATGGGTAACTTTACAAGTAAGAGATAGAAATTATGCATTTTTATCACAACATGTTGGGAAACACTGAACCTCCATTCAAATTGTATAGGTGAATTTCCTGTGGTTCAACAGTCCTCATCACTCCATAAATGTAAAAAAGACATTTGACTTTCTGATTTGTTCCATTGACACTCATGAAATTGCTAAAAATCTGTGTAGTGAGCCACTGGAATGAAATGCTTAAAACAGTGGGTAGGTCTTACAGGAAATTTTTCACACTAATTTCCTTCTGAGTTTTGGTCAAACCAGAGAATGGTGAAATATTTGTAAGTAAATATAAAGTGCTCTAAAATGTAAATATCTGATATTTGAAGAAAAAAGTAGACAGCAAATCTGGAGCAAATCTAGTAACAATATATAACTTCTGTTAAAAAGCTCTGTCATTTGTTACATTATCTGCTCAGTGGTCATTTTGTGATAAAATGCATTTATAATACAACTATGGGTATAATTATTAACAGTCTTTTCAGTGTTACAAGGATTATTGTTGACTGAAAAAGGGATTACTTAGTAGTGGAATATTTTTCCCCAGTCTATAGTGATACTGGGTTTTCTACGCCATACTATGTTTTCCTGTCTCCTCACTGTTTGGGATCTGTTGCTTTATGCTGAAGAATTAATAACTATATTTTGGAGCTTTACTGTCTTTCTCTGGGTAGTCAAGAAAAGAAAAGGAAACCAGGGAACTTTGATTTTTGCTTTACTCAGTAGAATAATGTGCAATTTGCTGCCTTACCTTTGGTACTGTTTTCATTTACATTAAACTTTTTAATTTACAGCAGGGCAAGCACAAATGAAATACATTACTAGTTTCCAATTAACTTCCTGTACCTGCTATTGGAGGAGTACAATGCTGCCTTTATGTGAAGATGAAGTCCTAAGCTTATCTCTTTTTGGCATTAATGACAGAACTTGCTGACCAATATAATGAAATTATATACAAGGAAAACTGCTTCCTTAGCTATTCATATTGAGTCAAACTCATTCATTATAATTCTATATCTGAAAGTACAGACTGCAAAATGTGAGGGTTTAAAATCAAGTACGGTGCTAGAATTTACAGAAAAAAAATGTATGTCTTTTGATATTTCAGAATAATAATTTTTGGGATAAAATTCTGTATTCACTGAAATCAACATAAATTTTGCCCTGACTAATGGGAACAGAATGTCATGGTCATATCAGCTTCTGACCCATCGTCTGATTTGTCCTGATACCTTGAAGAGTCGCTTCCCTGTGAGGTACTTTATGTTTCTTTAAAATGAGCTTGTGAATGCTTGATTAACTGCTGCTTTTGCTGCAACTTGGTGAGACATGGAGCTAACTGAATTAATTGTAATTCACTTTAACTTCAGTGATGGACACTGTTTTAGAACTCATTCATCAGGAATCATCTCCTGTGCATGCAGTTGTGGCCAGACAGAGGATTCAGGTTTCAGATTTATTGAGGTTTTGTAGATTCTATCACTTGTGAAGTTCTTAAACTTTGAACTTTAAAAGTAGCATTTTTATAAAACTAGTTCTCAAAAACCCTTAAGCATTACAATATTTAGCACTACAGTACTGCAGTGTAGGTCCTCAGTGCTGAGAGTGGAAGACTTTGGCACTTAGCTCCTGTAGGTTGAGTGGAGGAGTGTTCTTTTATGTGTTGGTAACTTAAATAGCCAAGACGCTAAATGCTTGTGTGTCCTCAGTCAATAGGAAACAAGAAAACAAGTCTTTCAAATCATTGGCAATCTGACATGTAAATTCAAGGACTTTCAGCTGATTTGGATTTGTTTACACAATCACTGGACCACCTACCACCCAACTAGACCTGTCCCTATGCAGTTGTCTCAGGGAAAAAAAGGTTTTTTTGGAAAAAATGTCTCTACCCAGTGGTATTTTTCCAGAACTCAGCTGTGACTGAGTGCAGCATTTTGTGATGTAACAGGGGAGATCTTTGTTACCTCCAGCTTCAGAGCTGGTACCTAACCTCTGAAGCTGGAACCCCTAGACTTTGCATTTTGGCATTGTCATCTTCATTTTGCCTCAGACATTGTCACCAAGTAGAAAGATGATGATGGCAGTGCTTTCTAGTGTTCAGCCATCCTAAATTCTAGATTAGGGCTGCAGGCTTAACACTGAAGCAACAGCCATGTTGTAATTTGCGTTTTCTATACCTTCTGGTTCTTCCAGCTGTGTAATAGTCTAGCTTTAGCACACAGGGTGTAGGTCATCCTCTTCCTTACTCCTGAATATATTAGATCCATAAAGTAGGTGGGACGAAGCCTTTAACTGAAGGATTCACAAATGATACAAATTTGAGAAGATTATTCAGATATAACATCAGAAGGATATACACCAGTTGGAGCGAGTCCAGAGGAGGCCACGAAGATGCTCAGAGGGCTGGAGCCCCTCTGCTATGGGGACAGGCTGAGAGAGTTGGGCTTGTTCAGCCTGGAGAAGAGAAGGCTCTGGGGAGACCTTATTGCAGCTTTCCAGTACCTGAAGGAGCTACAAGGAAGCTGGGGGGGACTTTTTACAAGGGCCTGTAGTGACAGGACCAGGGGTAACAGGTTTAAATTGAAAGTGGGGAGGTTTAGATTAGATATCAGGAAGAAGTTCTTCACAGAGAGGGTGGTGAGGCACTGGAACAGGGTGCCCAGAGAAGCTGTGGATGCCCCATCCCTGGAAGTGTTCAAGGCCAGGCTGGATGAGGCTTGGAGCACCCTGGTCTAGTGGAAGGTGTCCCTGCCCCCATGGCAGGGGGTTGGAACTAGATGATCTTTAAGGTCCCTTCTAACCCAAACCATTCTATGATTCTGTGATTCTATATTTTGCTTCTGGGGTCAGGACTATGAGGTTTGGGAAAAGGGAACTATTTTATTAAAATCAGGCAATGGTACCGTCATCAGAAGTGTCTCTGACTCTCACTTTTTATGCTAAACTTCATAATGTTGAAGCCAGATATCTCAGATACTTTACATGAGAGGAATTGTCTTCTGTAGAGGTACATCCACAATCACTATAAAGACAGCTTAGGGTGACTGGCTTAAAATCTGATAACTAAAATCTATGTCTCTAAAATTTGATGTCTTTTGCTTTTTTGTTTTCAATTTTAAGACGTGATGCATCATATGAGTGAGACTGGCCACAGAGGAGAATGCAAAGGAGATGGGTAACAATATGCTTAGTCATGCCTAGCAGGAGTGCTGTGCCTGCTGGTGGACTGTACTGACAGCCCTCAGCTCTACAAGCTCCCAGATGTGAGTACCAAACATAAGGCCTACAAAGCTAGCAGTCCTCCGATCTGACCCCCTGCTTGTCCGAAAGATTCAGGCGTGCCTGGAGGCATCTGATTGATAGCTGTGTGCAAGTGAAAAGCATACTGTCAGATCTGAACAGAAGAGGAAAAAAGGTAGAATTACATAGAGAAAGCAAAAACCCTCAAACAGGAACTGAAAAGTTGAGGCTGATGACTAAAAAGGTTCCCCCAGGTTTGTAAATGATAGCAAATGAGTGTCTGAAAGCGTACAGTCCCCATAAGCTTAGTGCTTCTCAATCTAACCAGAACAAGCCCCAGGCTTATTGGTTGGGACAGACATTTGTTGCAGGCCTGACACTACAGTGTGTCTTTAATTCCCTGCATCTGATTCAATAGTTACTTCAGTTAGCATCGTGCATCATTCATCACTGCCCCACTGCCTCAAAAACATCACCTCCAGCAACAGAGAGATGAATGGTTTGAAAGCAAAAGGTTTCTGTGTACATTTTAAGAACTGAAAGTTTTTCAGCTTTTTGTTTGCACTCCATCTATTACTCTTACCTTCATTTTGAGCAAGAGTGTTACTGTAAATAACTATATTTTTAAAAAAAAGCAAAACAGGGCAAAACAAATATGAGTGTTCAATAACCAACTATCCCACTTCATGCCTTTCTTTGTACTAAAGATAGCTGGATCAACACTTCCACAAGCTTCATGCTCATGTGCCTTCTTGAGAACGATATTTTTACATACATATATCTGCATATAAAGACTGTACAAGACATTCTTCCTTGAAACCCTTCTACGCTTGACTTTTATGATAGGCAAGTAAGTATATACTGTATAATGTTAATACTAATGATTTGTAGTTCAGGAACATGTGAAAAACCATAGCAGAAATTAGGATCTTATTTTGCTAAATGCTGTATAAAAATTGTAGTAAAGCAGTTGCAGCACAGAAATTTATAAATCAACTCTCTGCATGCAAATCTGTTTTTCAGAGCTTATGAAATGATTTGTAAGATCAGAAAAGGCAGAGACCCTGTTGGCCAGTAGAACTTCAATTCTGTTAAATAAATAAGCATCCCCAGTAGACACCTTTATCTTGTTACAGTTTATTTTGTATTTGTTCCCTGTGAACTCTTCAGTCCACACAGGACTTTCCCTCTTATTTGCTAAGCTGATCACAGCTGTCAGGGGGGAAAACTTCCCCCACTAGAGTTAAAGGCTAGTCAGACTTTGGGAAAGTCTACCCTGAAGAACATGAGCATGTTGCTACAGCCACACAAGCAGCAGTCCAGCAACCCAGCATATTTATAAAACTTCACGAAATATTAACTCAGTGACTTTCACTGACACTTGCTCCTACCACATATTTCTCTTAAAACTCTTCTGGCCAAACTAAGATTGGGTTTCACAGGCATGCTGGTTTTAGTTGGGACAAAGTTAATTTTCTTCACAGTAGCTGTATGATGCTATGTTATAGATTTGTGTGAGGCTGTGTTTGGGATTTGTGCTGACACGAGTATTGATAATGCTGGTTGTTTTAGTTGTGGCTAAGGAGTGTTTGTACCAATTGAAGGACTTTTTCAGCTTCTGATACTGCACCTGTATTCCTAAACTTTTCTCTACAAAAAGCTGGAAGGGGACACAGTCCACATAGCCAACCTAAACTGACAAAAGGGGTATTTAATTCCATAAAACATCATGCTTTGAATGTAAGTTGGGGGTAGGGCTGGGAGGCTGGTTGGTTGGTTTTCTCATTCATGCTCTCACTTGTTGGGCTTGCTCTGACTTTGCTGCAATCGTTGTTGGGGTCTCGGGCTCTCAGGCTCGGACTCTCACTACTCGGTACCTGGCAGTTGTATAGTTTGTTTTATTTTCCATTATTTTAATTAAATTTTAGTAGTAGTAGTATTTTCATTACATATTATTCTATTATAGGTAGTAATGTTAGTGTTAGTACTATTAGTATTATTAGTATCTCTATTTTGTTCATCTATATTCAATTATTAAATTATTCTTATCTCAATTGTTTCCTGTCTTTTCCTCCACTTCTCCTCCTCCACTGGAGGACAGAGGAGGTGAGGGAGTGGCTGTGTGGTACTTAGTTGCTGGCTGGATTAAACTACAACAACAGGTGATGTAAAGGTAGCTAACAGGTATCACAGAATGGTCAGGGTTGAAGTGACCTCCAGACATCATCTATTCCAACCCTCCTGACAAGGCAGGTACACCTTGAGCAGATTGCGCAGGAACCCATCCAGTTGGGTTTTGAATATCTCCAGAGAAGGAGACTCCACAACCTCTCTGGGCAGCTGACATGAGTAGTCTGACAGTAGTCTCACATTTGAGCCTGGGATGATGCCAGTCTTAGCACAATGGCATGGCTCCTGCAAGCATGTGCAAGCAAGCTCATGCAAGCATTCAACACTTAATGTTCAACCATGAAAGGTGCTTTCTGAGCTCTGCCTTCATCCTGGCAGAGGATGGCTGAGTCTGTGATCTTGTTTTAGGGGTGTCAGTAATGCTATACACAGCCTACATGAATATACAGCCATTTCTTGGCCGTGCACTGAATACTCCCTCTGTGGAGTCCATATCAGAACTCAGTTGACAGTGGGTGTGTACCACAGCAGCAGGTCACAGGGAGAACTGGGATACTGGGTTGGGTGTGGATTGCATCCTGCAGCACACCTCTCTGCAGCAAGTAGGAAGAAGGGCTGTTTTGTCACTCACCTCATGTTGAGAATACATTTCTCTATCCTCATTGTAGCTACTGCTGGATGTCTCCAGCAACCCTCTCAGCCCCCTTTTCTTGTTCTCCAGGCCACGCAGGGAAGAACAGTCTTGGTGAGACAGTGTCCTCTGCTTACTAGTTTGCTTATTCATGAGCAGGTCTGTAATCTTCCCTCTACCTAGCAACTTTTGTTTCTGCATCTTTCACCACGTACAGAAAGACTCTACAAGCATGATTCATGTAACTTTCTAGTGCATGGCAAGTTTTTCCTGTTAATAATAGATGGTACGGCTTTTCATCTTATTCACCTAAATATTAACATGTTCCCCACACCCACAGAGCCACCTAATGAATCTCTGATAGCTGGCAGGCATCAGCTGCTTAGGGTAGGGTCAACCTCCACTATTCCTTGGGACAATTCCTTCTTGAACTTGGGTTTCGTTTTGGTTGGTTTTTTTTTTTTTTTCTGATTCATTATTCTTTTCTGTTTTATATCTTTTCATGAAATTATTTTTAATCTTTGAGTTGATAACCATCAGTCTCTCAATATTCTTTCTTTTCTTATCTTGCATAGCTTTACCGTACATGCTGTCTTACAGCTGAAGCAATCGGTCTCTTTGTAAAATTGAGCCAATATCACACAGCTGTGATTCACAAAACTGAATCTTTGGTCACAGACAGCTGAACCTCAAGGCTATGGGTTACCGGCCTATTCAGAAAGCCTCTATGTAGCAGTTTCTCTAGTATAGCCTTGACATTTTGAAGAGGGTGTCATGCAGAGGAATGTTTTGAAAATATACAGGTCACTACCAGAATTGTAGTGTGTGTGTGGAGAATCATTTTGTAGAGAAAGCAGCACTGCAAAATACACTTGCATCCCTGGTGCTTAGAGCATGGTACTGAACTTGTAGGTGTCTGATAATAGGGGCCCAAAAGGCAGAGAAGCATGTAAATCTGTGAGGGACTGCTAAATTCACAGGCTGCTAATCTGCCTTGAGCTTTTCTTGATCTCCCCAAATCCTTTTCCTTTTTTTTTTAAGCAGGGATCTGGCTCATATTCGAAGGTCTGCTGAAGCCACTATTTCACTTCCATGGTCAGGATTGCCCTAGAAATAAAAATTCCTCAACTGCTGAAATGGATGAAGAAAGCTGGAGCCTCCAATTCATCTTGCATTTTCCATTGCCTTTCGTAAGCATGACTGCAGGATGGAAAGGGACGTGCTGCTGAGAAACACCCTTTGTTGTCATAGCAATTTACGTGTTGCATCCTTTTTGCTTGGAACTAGTTGTTCAAAGGATTTGGTAATAACAGGACCCATTCTGTCCAGGACCTTTACATGAACACCTGAACAGACTGACCTTGTTCCAGTTCATAGGCTGAAGACAGAGTGAGTTTTTGTACTTCTTTAATGGAGTTATCCTTTGTACAGAAATACTGTGAGATTTTTGGGGCATAATCATGGCCAAACAGAGGCAAAAAGACCATCTTTGTTGTTGGCTTTCATGGAGTCTCAGAGTCCAGCTGTCAGGTTAGACTCAGCTCCCTGGCATGTACTGTGAACTAGTGGGTCTGGAGGACTTCAAAATACCTATTTCTGGACAAATATTCTGGCCATTGCAATCATAGAATCATAGAATCATAGAATGGTTAGGGTTGGAAGGGACCTTAAAGACCATCTAGTTCCAACCCCCAGCCATGGGCAGGGACACCTTGCACTAGACCAGGTTGCTCAAAGCCACATCCAGCCTGGCCTTGAAGACATCCAGGGATGGGGCATCCACAGCTTCTCTGGGCAACCTGTTCCAGTGCCTCCCCCCCCTCTCTGTGAACAATTTCTTCCTGATATCTAATCTAAACCTCCCTGTTTTCAGTTTGTACCCGTTACCCCTTGTCCTGTCACTACAGGCTCTTGTAAACAGTCCTCTCCCAGTACCCTTGTAGGCCCCCTTCAGATACTGGAAAGCTGCAGTGAGGTCTCCTCGGAGCCTCCTCTTCTCCAGGCTGAAAAAGCCCAGTTCTTGCAGCCTTTCATCATAGAGAGGTGCTCCAGCCCTCTGATCATCTTCGTGGCCTCCTCTGGACTCGCTCCAAGTGGTCAATATCCTTCTGATACTGGGGGTTCCACAGCTGGACGCAGCACTCCAGGTGGGGTCTCACCAGAGCAGTCCTACATTAAAGCTATTCCTTGCAAAGTGTAAACAGAGGTCTTGAAACTGCAACTGTAGCTGAAAATCCATCAGTGTCTCCTCCTCTTCTTCAGCCTTCCGCATACATTTTGCTTTCTGTAAGAAGAAATCCTGGACTTGTTGACTCTCATGTAGTTGCAGAATGACCCAGAGCTGCATAGCTTTTGCCAGGAGTTAACTTTTTTCTCCTACCTTTGAATGACTGCTAGATGACTAAATGATATCAGATTCAAGTAGGTAGTATTCATCACAGAATAAGTAGCTGAGCAGTATATTCTTTGCTTGGATGTGAGAGAATGAGTCCCTTAAGCAAGAGATGTAATAGTAGCATTTATTTTTGTCTTCTGTGTGTGTGTGTTGCATGACTTCTAGCCCAACTCTTTATCTAAAAAAAGTATCTGAGCTGATATTCCCCCTATTCTCAATTGTGCCAAAAATAATACCAGAAAGAAGTGCTTCAAAAGTTAAAATAATTTATGTATGTCATAAAATTTCTAGCTGCCTGCAAGTTTCACCCTATTAGATTCAGAAGATGATAACTCGGGTTGGTTTTTGAAATATTTTGCTTAAATTAATACCTTTTTTACTGGTTGTAAAAATGTGTGGTCTTCATGTTTAATTTTCTGAACATCTGACCAAAACTGATTCATTAATATTATGACTCCAAAAAGCTTTCCCACACTTTCTTGAGAATGTGGGAAAAAGTGAGTCTAAATATGTTGTTGTCACGAAGTAAGTCCTAATCTTGAGATGACAATAAATTGGATTTCTCTGATTTATTAGGAATTCAGTCATTCATCACCTTTATATGGAGTTTAAGCTGTAACAGACTTCTGGAAATCAAGCTCTGCTTTCTTGTTTAAAATGAGCTGCCTATTGACAGTTTTCATGTTTTGGTATATGGTCTGTGTATTCCTTGACTCTGCTGAGCATTAACTCTCCAGGGATATAAAAAATAAAAGAGGAAGATCTAGACAGATACATTTGCAAAACTGCCATCATTATCACTGTAATGATGCTAGGCTGAGCACTAGTAGAGGTTCAGTAATTTCCCAAATTGGGGAATAAAATATATCCATAATCCATGTGCAGAATGTTACAGATGTGCTCTGGGCCTTCCCAGGAGCTTGCTGTACATTTTTTGTGCCCTTTTTTAGTGTAATGGCCCAATTCCACATTACTGTTCTGTCCTCTTTAGGATGGTGGCAGCCATTTCACAGTCTGATAGAAGTTACTTCTCCCAGTTTCAAAATTCCTCTCCTTATGGGAGAGCTTTACTTCTTGCTCTCTTACATTAATAGTGGGAACATTGTAGTTTTATTGGTTCCTCTGTTTTCTAGTGTTCATTTTTTATGTAGGCTATTCCATATGAAGTGAAAAGATAAGTCTAGAAACTGAATGAATTTTTCACAGTTCCACCAAATTTCAGCAGCTCGTAGCTATTTAGCTTATTTATAACTGTCTGGTAGACTGTTTTATGTAACATTTAGTACAGGCTTTCACAGTTCCCAAGACAAATACTACTGTTTATTGAAATGACCAGCAGAAGCACGGAGCAGCTTTAAACATATGAATTTATTTATTGCATTTTTTTATGAGCTGGGGGTCCTTTCAAATTGTTATTCATGTGAAAACCTGGATACAGTTCCTAGACAGAACATTTTGAAGGTCAGCAAATAAAAGCTGAAGAACTAATAGGAAAGTTTCACTTTTTGGTCACTTTTAGCAAATGAGCTTTTAGAAAGGGTGAGGTTGTCATCATATACTGTCATGGTTTAACCCTGGCCAGCAACTAAACCCCACATAGCCACTTGCTCACTCCCCATCATGTGATATGGAATATCCCTTTGGTCAGGGAGGGTCAGCTGTGTGCCCCCTCCCAGTTTCTTGTGCAACACCAGCCTTCTCAGTCAGTAGAGCATGAGAAGCTGAAAAGTCCTTGACTTAGTGTAAGCACTACTTACACTACTACAACTAAAAACATTAGTGTGTTATCAACATTATTCACATACTAAATACAAAACACAGCACTATACCAGCTAAGAGGAGGAACATTAACTCTATCCCAGCCAAAACCAAGACATACACATAAGACATTGGATGTCTTCAAGGCCAGACTGGACGAGGTCTTGAGCAACCTGGTCTAGTGGAAGGTGTCCCTGCCCATGGCAGGGGGGTTGGAACTAGATGGTCTTTAAGGTCCCTTCCAACCCAAACCGTTCTATGATTCTGTAACTTTTTGAGTGACTTTATTTTCCGTTATGAAGAGAAATTGTTAAGAACTTCCAGAATCAGTCTTCCCTGATATTTCTTTCATAATTCTTTCCTATATTGCACTGAATTATATTCCATGAAAGATGACTTTCAGGAAACATGGTGATTTATCTGCTGAGATATGGGAAGGTCATTGACTTACGAATCAGTTAAAAGTGTAGGAAGGGGACTAGTGACAAACTGTGTTTAAAAAGTCATGTTAAAAAAAAAAAAAAGACTTGGCCTATAGACTGAAGTCTCACTAAGAAAAAAAATAGGAATGTCCTCCAAGATTATCAAAAAGATACAAGGGGACATAACAACAAATCTTGTTAACATCTTAGTTATCTGTGCATTGTTACAGGAAACAAAAAGAATTCTTATTGTTAGTATACACAAACTGTAAACAAACAAAACAGCTCTCTGGCATCACTTAGCTTTAGTGAGATAAGGTCAGGACTCATATGTTAGTATACAGCCTGATCAGGAAGGATGTCAAGAAGAAAGCGTAGTATATACAGCTCTGCAGAGATACGAGAGAGGAAGCTCAGTGAGATTTGCTATGGGAAATACAAATGGAAGGGAACTGGGGGATGTTGTGGGAGAAGTCTATCCTAGATCCTTGTACTAGTAGGTAGATTATGTTTTTATTTGAACACAGGACAAATGTCAGGAGGTGGGATTGGTAACAAAAATAAATTTTCATTATTTGATTGCCTGTTGGACAAACATTACATCAGATCATATTTTTCTTAAAAGAGACACTTCCAAAGTTCTTGTGAAGTGCAGGAATAATAAAGAAAATACCAAGAGTTGATAATAAAGATCAGTTATTTCAGATTTGATTATAATTTCATTTTCACTAAGTCCCAATGACTGAATAAAAATTGAAAACTGGGAAAGACAATTTATGAGAAAGTGATCATGAAATGATAGCATTTGTGTTGCTAAAGAAAAGAATCTATAGCAGAATAATAGCAATAGACTTGAACAAAACGAACAAAACAAACCAGACCTCTGACTTAGGTTCTATAGATCAGTCCTGACAAGAAGAAGTTCTCATGAGAAAAGGGAGTTTAGGACAGTTGGAAGTTTCTAAAAGAGACAATATGAAAACACTCTTCCGAATACACAGGCTATTCAATGTAAAAGTGCTAATATAGTGACCAAAAGAAGACTTTATGCTGAATATTACTGAAACCGTAGGTTAGGCATTCTTTCTCAGTTCCACTGCCACTGCCTATAATGAGATGAAACTTTCCTCTGAACCAGCATGGCCGTTCTTCTGGTGTTCTCAGGATGATAGTTCTTTACGTACTTCACAGAAAGTGAAGACCGATGAAGGCCATAATCTAGCTGCCTAGTCTAAATACATAATCTGCATACTGTAACATTTTTAAAAGGTCACACTCCAGCACAGAATGGTTCAAATCAACTGAGGTTTTTTTGACTTTGTCATAGGTCCCTGAATTCTATGATATTACAAATACCAATTTTTTTTAGCTGCACCCTGAATTTACCATGCAATCCATTAGGTTAGAAAAAATTACTGTAATAACCATCAAGTCTCTTTTTCTAATGGCAGGATTGATTTTAACTCTTTATACTCTTTACATGATAAGAAAAAAAAATCTGCTGATAAAAAACCCCTAGAATAGTTTTAGTTGTCATTATGATTTTTTTTTTTTAGTGCTAATTTAGCGCTTAATTTAAAAAACAAAATATTATTTCACTTACAACCAAACAGGTCTGTGCTCTATTTGTTCTTTATTTCTTACTGTAGTCAATATGAATAATTGAGTCCTGCCCTCCTCATATTACTGCAGTTGTTTGCAGAAAGCTATTGTGTCTTCTCTAGACATGTTTCTCTCGTAATAACCTCTCTGGTTCTCTCTCTCTTTTATTTTCCCTCTCCCCCTGATTTAGCTCTGTGTATTTTCCATTACATTTATTATTGTGCAGCTATGCTTTGAATTCTGCCTTTGCATCACTTTGTGTGAACTGCTGCAGAGGAGTTCAGGATTACTTAAATCCATCCTAAGACCTTGACAGCATGAACGTAGTTTTGGTTGTTCTGGCAGTTCTCTTGAGATTAGTTTTGTTGTAGAAATAATTTCCAAAATTAATGTTGCTTCCTTTTTCCCACTAGGGTGGCTGTGTTGGCCCGCTGCTCCATAGTGCAGTATGATCTTGTAGTTTCCCTTTTCAAGATCAGTACAACAGCTCAGTACAACCAGCTGGCTGGTCAAGCCTTAACAGCCTAATTTCTGAGAGTACAGAATGACAGAGTATCCACAGATACACAATCACCTGCTGAGTCCAAAATCTGCCAGTGCACTGTTGTACCCAAAACATTCAATTTCATACATGTTGCACCTGTTAGCAAATTACCATGGCCTTTACTGTGGGAAGGGAATCTTTAGGATTCAATGCCAAACCGCAAGATGGTTGTCAAAATGAAGTGTTTGAAGATTTAGTCATTTTGATAGCATGGTTTCTTCTGACTGTGGTTCTCACATAACAATTTTATTTGATGAAACATCACCCATATTTCCTGAGTGAAGATGAAAACACGCTCTATCAATTCTTTAACCCTTTTCATGAACCATTTTCATTAACCTTGAACACCATCCACTTTCTGTAAGGGCATATCAGAAAATAGAACATTAATTCGTAGAACATTAATATTTAGAAGGAAACAACATTCAGAGTACTGAAGAAGAGTGTGAGTTGCTATCACTTGTTGACTCAGTAAGCAATTCTCAGACTCTTATTGACTGCTAGGAAAGATACTGTTGCTGGGTTTTGCATATCAGCACTTCAGAACCTCTATGTTAATTGTTTGATGTGCGGTATGATGGCTTGATACACACATCAAGCAGTTCTGATAACATATTCTTATTAAAGATTTATTTAACCCCTTATCTTGCTCAGGCTTTAAGCAAGTATGGCAGGAGGTGATATTTTGAGGTCTCCTCAGCCCACATGGACCCTTTAACCAGTAGTAACCCAGGAGGTTTCATGACTGGCACAAGGAAGTATGCATCTCCAGGAGGTAAAAATAAGGTTGGGCATCTTAACAGTGAGTGGGTAAAGGGCAAACAATGTTTATTTGAACATGTCAGTAAAATCCTGTCAGTAGGGAAAAAGAACAAGCCAGATGCTGCACAAGTGGAGGAGAGTCATGATCACCAGCTAGCTCTGCAATCAGTCAGAGTGGGAACCCCTGAGCGAGCAACCATTTCTGTCTATTACCTGAATGTAAGCACAGCATGCGAGTCATTTGTTTTGTACTTAGGCTTTTAGACTGGAAATCCTCTATCCAATAATCCTACTACAGCATTTCTGTTAAATCATGCAGCCTGAATGCCAGCGAGTTGTGTGCAAATACTCTTCTGTATTTTCAGGTCTTTAATTTTAATATTCACATACAGATTTGCATGTATTTCCTTGTAAGGAATGAATACATTAAATCTGAACATGCTTTTTTTTTTTAAATTTTCTGGATTTTTTTTTTTCTGCCTGTAAAAATTTGCCAACCGTATCCTGGGCTGTATCCACAGAAGCGTGGCCAGCAGGGGGGGGATTCTCCCCCTCTACTCTGCTCTTGTAAGAACTCACCTGTACTTCTGCATCCAGCTGTGGGGCCCCCAACAGAAGGATATTGACCTGTTGGAGCGAGTATGTATATATGAAAACTATAGTTATCCTCCCCCTCCCCTCTTCTCCCCTCAAAATTCTAGGATATACTTTTAAAGCAAATAGGTACTTTTAAAATTATTATTATTCACAGGTAAACTTGGCAGCCATTTTGATATATCGAGAGAGTGGAAGATGAACTGTTAGGGCAACGAAGAAATTTAACTTTCATATAAAATATTACTTACAACTTTTTTGTTATTCCTTTCTTCTTGTGGGTCAGAGTGGGTAGGAGCATCACGAACCAAAGGTTAGCATTTGGCACTGTCAATACAGGTCTAAGATTACTGACAGTTTAGCATATTATTAATATTTCAAGTCTTTATCTGTGATGAGATTTACAGTATGTTTTTCCAAAGTCACTTTGCCTTGGGACATAATAGCAATAGAGGTAGTATACTCTACCCTTGATAAATTAAAGCAGTTCAAACTGCAGTCTGTGCTGCTTTTAGCACTGGAGGTAGCTAGTTAATCATAGAAGGATCTTTTCTCCTAAAGGCTTATCATGCAAATAGGATGCAAGGGAGAGAACAGCAGTCCTAGCATATTATGCACAAAAAGCGAGCAGCTGCACTTGCCAATGGCAGTGCTGTCTTCCTCCCACTAGTAGGCTTAGTTTGAAGGAAAAAGCGCTATGAGATTACTAATTAATTATAGTTGCTATATGGTACTTAATTAAATTAATAAATTGACCAAAATCAGCCTCCTAGAAGACTGCTGAAGTGATTAAAACCAGCTCTATTTCCAGTCTTACAGTTTATTTTCTTCCATTTGCTTTATCGAAGAAGTCCCATAACAAATTAAGTCTTGATCTATCACTGACTCTACACAAGGGTAGCTTTTGATCCAAATGCTCATAGTACATAGCTCACATGTATGTTAGAGGTTACTCTTGAAGTGTGAGAAAGAGAAGAAGAGGGCTTCTGCTATTTTTGGACTAGTAGGTGGTGGCTTTTCTTTCCTATACCCTTGCGGCTTAATCTTTACTTTTGAATCTTGAAAAAGAGCAGAGATGTGAGCTGAAGCCCATTGCAAAGCAATTATCCTTGATGCTCCCATTTCCTGCAGTTCCTTTCAAGGGAATGGCATTGTAGAGAACTATGAATCAAGTATCACTTACCTTGAAGCCAGAGTTCATCTATTTAGATGAGTTAAAAATAAACATTTGAGAAAAGTGACCTAGCTGCAAATGGCAATAAAAACTAAACTCTGTTTTCAAAGCATTCAAAACTAGCTGCAGTTAAGCAAACTGATGAACTGATGACCCATCACTGATATGCCAGGAATCAGCAACTGGGAAAAGCCATGCTATTTGATGGAGTTCACTCTTAAAGTATGAGAAAGGCTGGAAGGGTCTTATTCTAGCTGATATGTGTGCACAGGCAAGCAGTCCTGCACCTCAGGGATTTTAAGCAATTATTTTTATAGCTTGATAAGCTACTAGAATTTGAGTGCTGAAATCAGTTACAACACAATTGTCCTGGCTGTTCTGGCTTCTTTACTGTTCTGCTAGGGAGCTGAGGTACCTGTATGAAGCATTATATTACTCATTAGGATGGAGCTCCACTTGAATAGATTTATTTAAACAAAGGCAACTCAAAAACTTAAATGTTGATGGCATTCTCATTTCAGGATCATATGATAAATATTTAAGTGGGTGAATTTAAATTACCTGTATATCCTCCCAAAAGACTCTGTAATTAAGAGAGGCATCAGACATTAATTACTTACAAATTTTTGTGGCCATTGCAAGTACCTGTTTACACATTGAATCCTTTCAAAGCAAAATACTGTGCTGGTTCACAAACCTCTTTAAATCATAACATTTCAAATTTTAAATAGCATGCTTTACGCAAAGTTTTGAAAACAGACATGAAATTGCCAAAGATTTATTCAGAGATCTATAAGGATAAAGGAAGAAAGCTGGTGTCAGAAAATAAAGACTTTTAAAATTATTTTTAAATTAATACAGCACAATTTTGCTAAAACAAAAGCTGTACTGGTTTACTTTTTCTTAACTTTTTTCTTAAACTATTGATGAAGACATTCAACTAGATTTTGTAAATTATTTTTTTAAGTATCAGTGAATTAAGTCCCTTTTTATGTGTTTGAAAGGCAGGCAGGCATACACTTGCAGAGCTTCACAATGATGAAAGGAAGATCCATATGCAAGGACAGAGCCAGTAGGGACATAGTGCAAGTGTCTTCTTAACTAGATAATAACCTGGCATGTTCTCTGTGGGGGATTTTGAGATTTTTTTATTTTCCTTTTTATTTTCTTCGCTCTACATTAACTCCTGAAGGAAAGCAATACCTGGTTAAAGATAGCAGGTCACCTTGCTTAATCCTCACTTGGTTATCATACAAATGGAAAAAAGATGATTTGACTAGTATTGCTCCATGTATATATTAAGTCACAGATCTATCCTCAATGGTAATTGTTATGAAGATTCCAGGAATCTTTAAGCAAAGAACATTCTTAAATTATCATTTCTACTTTATTTTAAAATGAAGTTTGATTTCCTCTGGAACGTCTGCTCTGTGTTTACACATAAACCCTGTTCTTTACTGTGGAACTAGAAAACTTCATCATTCTGCTGACTGTTACAGTTTGAAGGTACTTGCAACAATAATTAAAAGTGTTAAGGGAAGATACATCTAAAGGAACATGCAGGAGTGCTAGGGTAGGAGCTGCAGTGAGGAAGGTTTTACATTCTCCAGTTGTAAATACAGAATAGTGCCACAGTTTAGAAAGGGTACTGCTTATAGTCTCACATGACCATTTTCTGTAACTAACAGATTCTAATAACTAGAAATTACCAAAACACTATGCCTATATTTATATTTTCTAATGGACTAATATATCTGTATAATGAAATATTCCATGACCTTAGTACAAGGGTCATGAATGTTTATGCTGTTCCAAGTATAACCCCCAAATGTTCCAAACTTATACACTGTTGTGGTTTAACCTTGGCTAGCAATTGCCACTTCCTTACCACTGGAGAGGGGTCTCCAACGGAGGAGGAGAGTCAGAAGAAAAGATAAGGAAGCTCCTGAATTGAGACAAGAGCTATTTAATCATTGAATATAAATGAATATTATAGTGATACTAACAATACTACTACTAATAATAAGTATTTAAAATAATGGCAAATAAAACAAATTATACAGTTGCTCACTACGCTCTGACTGATACACAGCCAGGTCCCAAGTAGTGAGAGGCAGAGCCAAAGAGCCTGAGCGTGGTCGCAGCAGAGTCTGATCAAGCCCCACGAGTGAGAGCACACTTTTTATGAGAAAGTTTGGAACACAGGTTCATTATCAGAAGCTGGAAAAGACCTTGAATTAGTGCAAGCACTCCCCAGCACCAGCTAAAAAACACCTTATCAGTACTCTTCTCAGGGCAAATCCAAAACACAGCCGCATACCAGCTACTGTGAAGAAAATTAACTCTGTCCTGACTAAAACCAACACATACACAAATGTTTACTACTGGCCAGTAAAAAAAAACAACAAAAAAAATTACAACGTTCGGCGCTGTATACAACCTCTTTAAAGATACAATGTGCTTAGGATTTTGTGAAAGCCTATTGCAGCTTCCCATGATTGTAAGCGTAAGTGGGGACATCATTCGACTGTACTTAAGATCATAAGAAATCAAACAGATGCACTGGCACCTACTTTAGAACTCAGGATGCAGAATTAATTACTCGCATCCTCTGTGTGTGAGCATGTGTGTGCACCTTATTTTATTATCATAAAAATGGAAACATACCTCAGTTGCAGTTTTGTCTTGTAGCCTGTTCCTTATTACTTATTCTATTGGTCATGTTTCATCTAGTACTCCATCCTAGCTTTTATTATAACTTGAATGCCAAAACACACTTTTTGAGCTCAGGGATACACACAAAGGTAACATAATACCATTACTGCTTTAGTGTCTACATAAATAATGGATTTATTTTGAAGAGCTTGCAGAAATTTGGAGAAAAGCTCTTCTTCCTTTTAGTGCATGTGAAGCCAAATGATGCTACAATTCTTTTATACTACTGGTAGTAAGTTCAAGTGTACTTTCCAAGGGCTGTTTACACGGATAATGTAGAGAAGTATGTGGACTACTGTGGGAAATGTTCATGCTTGCAATATTAAAAAAAATTATTACAGTAACCAATGAAACAGCAGTATTCCAGATTACAAGTGCTTTGTCATAAAATGTATTTCTGTGACAAAATCCATATAGCATAAGGAACCAATGTAAGAAGGAAATCAGATAATTGGTTCTCGAACAGAACTGCTTTTCGTAGACTGAAGACCATATATATTTTTAAAGTGAAAATGATCATTATGTTGACCAAGACCACATCAGCTGTCTGCAATGGTGTGGGTAAAACTTGTTCTGAGGATTCAGGAAATACTTGTTCTGACAAAAAAAGAAAAAAAAAATTAAACAGCTTTCAAAAATTTGCAATATAAAAAATTCTCCTTCCTCTTTATAGACCAGTACATAAGTTTGTAAAACAAGAAACTCAGGTATGATTCACGTCTTGTTTGACAGTTTATCAAAACTGCTGAAGAGCAAATGTTTCTATTACCTTTCACAACTGAGAATAAGGGGATAATAAAGCTTATGACACCAGAAAAAAATAATTATCGGAAAAAAGCCACATATGCTACTTATCACAGAATCATAGAATCGTTTGGGTTGGAAGGGACCTTAAAGATCATCTGATTCCAAGCCCCCTACCATAGGCAGGGACACCTAGGGTAGAGACGAGGGAGCCTCATCCAGCCTGGCCTTGAA
>NW_010229973.1:20094-40519 GCF_000690775.1 Eurypyga helias | reverse complement strand
CATTCTATGATTCTATTATTCTTTAATAATAGTTCAAAGGAGGATAACACAACCTGCCATGGGTGCTGATTATCTCACTGCTGATTGTTATTTTTTTTTTTTTCACAGACCTAATTATAAAATGAAAGCCAATATATTAGTCACATAAAAGAGCAATTACATATGGCTTAAGTTAATATTTCTGAATGGGAAAACTGTAGGAATTCTGAACTGAAGAATATATTTACTTGTTTCTGAAAATGAAGAGAACTACTAATTTTTTGTCTGGTAGACAATAGACTTTATGTAACTTTTGAAACTTCTGGTTTAGAAGTTAGGGTAATTGGACAGACTGCTTTTTACTCTCCTAAAAGCATTTATTAAGATGCAAGCTCCTTAATGAGGTTGATTTTCTGTTAGTACATGCCTTTCATTAACTAAAAAAAAAAAAAAGTCAAATAATTTTAAACGGTGTGAAGAATGGCTGGATGTATTTTGAACCCTGTATATATGCTAACGTATGAAAATGATGTGGTAACCTGAGATAAAAATTGTTTGCAGTGTTTGGCTTATTTTGGTGGGCTTTTTTGTTGTTGTGTGACCTTTTTTGAAGAACATGTTGTGCTGGAAAATCCTTTCTGAAATGTTGCCAAACCTAGAATTCTTACCACACACCATAGTATATAAAATTTCAGAGCCACTTAAAAAAATTAATAGATTTTAGAGAATTTTTTTGAATGGAATTTTGATATATATATCTAAAACTAAATGAGCATAATATAGGTAGCAAGAAACGTAAAGAAAAATACTAAACCTATTGAACTCTAATATTTACCTTTACCATCTACATGCAGCAGCTGAAGAAACATAGTTGTATACATCATAAGTAAAGTTTTGTCAAGGGCACATGGGCTTTATGTGCAGAAAGGATAAGAAGTGCTTTTATTTAGTTGATGACTTTTTGATCTATTTTTGTGGGTTTTTTCTCCACAAGATTTCTAGATTTACTCATTCTTGAGTGTCATCAACTCTGTGTTGCTACTGACTTAAGTATTTGACTTTGACATCTTCTTGTTAACTTCCACATTCAATCAGATCAACAGTTACATGTCTAGGATGCTGATAGGTTGATCCATGACAATGAAGTGAATTTCTTTCACCTATTCTGTGGGAAAAGATTTACAGATGGACAACTAAAATTGTGAATGACATAAAATACTATTCTCTCATGACATTCCAAATTCTCTCTTGTAAAATAATTAGCTGACTAGGCAACACTTGTCATCATCTTTCAGTAAAGCCAGCATACCTAATTAAATTCACTGAACTATTTTGGTAAGTGAGTATCAGTAGTAGAGAATACAGCAGATTATGGTGAAATGAAAATAAATTGTGCTGTTAAGAACGATTTACATCTTTATTAATTTCTTGTATGTTGTCGGAACAGCATTTTATATTTATTATTGTTTATCTTCCTAGCCCACTAGAATCATAGGACCTGTTCTATCAAGCTGTCTGATTCAGGAAAGAGCCAAACAATCATGCTATTTGGGGAATTATGCTTGAACATTTAAAGCTTATATTGATTCCAGAATGGAAATTCAATTACCTGTATTGCCTATGAGGATATTTAGTTTCTTTGGAAGCAAAAGAAAATACAGAAATTCAACATATAAAGCCATGCAGAGAATAATCTAATAAATCCATTAAACTGGCAATCATATCATTTCCAGTAATGCACAAGCATATCATAATGCATCACACTGAGTCCCATACTAATAAAAAATATAAACATGCAGATTATTTTTAGGAAGAAACCTGGCTTTTAGTTGTAATGACCAAATGTTGTTACATTACACTTTGCTAGCTTTGTGTAAAATGATGTGGTCATGCCTGTGATTCTTAGGTGATCCATGTGATTCTAACCTGCTAAACATTGCTTCTGTTGCTGTCTTAATGCCAAGCGCGAAACTACTGCCACTACCTTAGCAATATCTCTAGTTGTCTTGCCTAATGTTATTTTATTATTCTCCAGATCTTCCTCCATAGTAAAGTTATATTTTCTGGCACTTTTTGACTCCCACCCTACCTATATGTCACTACATGACCAAATGTCCAACTGAGGACACACATAAATCTTTATTCTTGTCTACTAATTCCTTTCTCCATGTCTTGCTTCTTTCTGTTCAAGTACTTGGCAAAGTGATTAACATCTGCTTACTACAGCAGCAGAATTAATTTGATTTTGAAGTAAGTGAGAAGCCACCACTCTTCGAGGTAGAACAGTCTGGGATATCTATATTTCTACAGCCAATGAGTTTTCATTAAATCTACTAAGTTTCTTTCTTCTGTAAACCATCGGGTAAGTAGTTTTGTCTTTATGCTGCAAAAACTGCCTGGTGAGAGAAGAGCATATGAGAGAAGAGCAGAGAACATTTCTCATATGAGAGAAGAGCAGAGAACATTTTGGCTTGGGTGACTACCTATTTATTGAATGAGTGAGATGACAAAGTAAGGCTAACTTTCTCAGTGTATATAGCAGAAGACCTGAGAGCAGGAAAAAAATATTGTTATGGTTTAAGCTCAGCCAACAATTAAGCACCACAGAGTCGCTCACTCCTCCCACTCAGTGGGATAGGGAAGAGAAAATATAAGGAAAGGTCCATGGGTTGAGACAAGGATGAGGAAGAATCACTCACCCATTTTATGGTCACAGGCAAAACAGACTTGACTTGGGGAAGAAAAATCAATTTAATTAATTACTAATCAAATCAGAGTAAGACAATGAGAGACAAAACTAACCTTAAAAATCTTCCCTCCACCCCTCCCTTTGTCCTGGACTCAACTTGACTCCCAATTTCTGTACATCCTTTCCCCTCAGCAGCACAGGGGAACAGGGAATCAGTGTTGTGTTCAGTTCATCACGTTGTCTCTGATGCTCCTTCCTGCTGCTTCTTCCTCCTCAGGCGGAGGAGGCATCACACTCTTCATGCACACCAAATATGCATAAAGGTCAAAATGTGGAGAATCTTGAGAAATGTTCCCATGTAGGAGATCTACCAGATCTAGCTAGTATTCGTTTACTCTAGTAGAGGGGTAAATCCCATGGCAAAGAAAAAAGACAATCCCAGGTCTCAACGTGTATTACTGAAAGCGTGGAATCCAATTTTCCTATCTTTTAGACAATGTTGTTTTCATGTCTATTATATGTATTTCTTCTACATCTCACTCAGATCCTAAATATATTTCTTAAATGTAATTTTTTGTCACTTACAAAAGCACAAATAAATTTTAAATACCATATTGAGATACTGTATCAACTATATACTTTTCACATATGGAAAAGTCTTGAAAAATTCTTGTCAGCATACTACGGAGTGTGAGAGACAGAATAAAAAATTAAAAAGTAGTTGCAGAAATGTGATTTAGATCACATATAGAGCTGATCAGTTACTCCTAAAGAATAAATTAACGGAGTCTTGAATCATATGCTCAACATCAGTCATATTTTTAAAACTGAACTTTTCACATTGTTTAACTGTGACAATTATTTTAATTTTTTGACTTTTATTCGTTCCATCCAAAAAATAAAATCTGGAAAATTGGGATAATTTAAAATTTTGTTTAAATTGAAAATATACATAGAATAAGTAGAATATTTTTCTTGTTTAAATACTGCATTTCTAAAAGTTTTCTTAAAAATTAATTATCCTTTATTTATAAAGGATATCTTTCCATGCTGACCCCTGCACAAATAGAACTAGAATTCAGTTGTATTCTTTCTATTTACTTTATTCTACCATAAATCTCTCCATCTTAAATAAATAGAGGATTGCAAGGAGATAAATGTTACAAGCACAACACTAAAACGCAAGAACAGCTGTGTTCCAGTCTGATTTCTCACCTTAGTGTTCTTGAGAAGCCTCCTGAAGTTAGATTTTAAAGTGTTCAGACACCAAAGGATCCAAGTGATGTCAAAAGTAATTTTCAAAGCAGCCTTGGTGATTTAGGAATTTTAATTTCTTTTAAATGCCAGTGAGATAGATATCTCAGGTGCATTTGTAAATGCCACCAAGAAAGTGGTAGAGGACAGAGCATTCATTCCAGATATGTTGGGCTATTTTAAGAAGCTGAACTAATCTCAATTCTAGAGACTAATATAGCAGCTTTAGTCCTGCTGGGGTGGAGATGATACTATCGATCCAAATAACCATTGTGCACCTCAGCTATAGGTAGTACTAAACAGAGCAGAAGTTCTGTCTGGCAGGTAAATAAATGCCTTTAAATTGCTGATAACTGCAGATTACTATGCTAGACTTGGAAATGCACTGACAAGGCATGTAGCCTGCATAAACTCATCTCAGCTTTATGTGCCCAGATACATTGGAAATTGCAGTCTTTCATCCGAAATATCCTAATGCAATTGTCTAAAAGCAGACAGTAAACTGCAAAACTTGGAACCACCCTGAGGTACATATATTTGAAAATTCTGTCTAATTTTGTTTCTGTGTGAGGTATGTGTGTTTTCTTTTACACAGCAACACTCACACTGCTGTTAATGTGTTTGCTGAAGCTTACATACAACAAAATTTTTTGTGTTAGAAGTATCTTGTACTCTTGAAGGGTTTGTGTGTGCCTGCGCATATATATGCACGCAAGTACTTCCATATTCAATACGACTATATTTTTTATATACGTATACTCATATACATGAACACACATATACATTCATATGTATGCACACACATATGAAGTCTAAGTAGTAAATATATTTCTAAATACTAATTCAAAAAGCCTAATGTAGAAGACGTTACTTTGCCCAAAGATTGATGGAGAAATATTAAATTAATTTTGCTAGATGTTTTTCTGAGAGTTAATTTGTATTCACGTGAGTGCATGAAGCTAATGGTAAAAATATCCCACAACATTCTCTAGCACTGCATGCTTTCAAATACTTTAAATACAGATTAAAAATGTCAGGATATTATAATTGCATATGAGCAAGTTTGTTTTGATTAGAAGTAGTAGGAACATTACTTCCTTTGGGTTTAAAACAGAGCAGCACAAGTTATTCTACAAGCTTTGTAAGTTAGGTCTGTCTGAACTCTCTCTGTCATACAGATATTGTAATAAAGTACAGTGGGGGTAAAATATGTAAATGTTCTGGCAGATGATGGCCTGTGAGTTGTTTCACCAAACGCACTTCATAATCTTTATTAATGCCTCATTTGTTAACCTTAGTTATGGATAAATCTTTAGATTAATTTTGTGCATTACGCATACAATGATTTCATGCTTGTGCTGCTACAGAATATCATACTGTGTAATAAAACATGCATTTTATTACTGAGCAGAAAACCATATGGATCAAAGGAACACTCGCACCTTTTATTCTGAGATATACCAAGAAGTCAATTTGACAGTAATTCCAGCTGCAAAGAGGGACACATCCAGAGTTACTATATAGAACTCATTGGGTTTCTCACTGTACACTAAGGAAAGAAATTAAATATATCTACCAGTTTCAGGGGTAGAGGATTAAGCTTTAAGGGATCCAGTCTGCATTAAGTAGAGTAAGTTGGCTTCACAACATAACCAATTTGGGAGCCTGGTGGGAGAACAACCCAGCTTATTTCTGGTCCATGTATTCAGTGTTCAGTAGGTGGAAGGAGAGCAGAGTGGAGAAAAGACCCTGAGGGACATTTGATTTTGCATGATATCAAATGAGGACAAGGCCAGAGCTGCTTAGCTGGGTTTAGGTCTTAAGGAACACTTACAGATTCATCACCCCAGATGTATCCAGTTATGGTTTAGTTTTGTACTGAGCAGGAATCTCAAGCTCCTTAATGTTCTACAGGTCCAAGTTAGGCTCTAAGATTTGCTCTACAGCCCACAAGAGAAGACAGAAGCCTTAAGAAGATATTACAGGAATGGGCATAGTGGGTGAGGAGCTAGCTGAAGATATTTTTTCAGGATACATTTCCTCTTTACTGTTTAATCAGACTGAATTGTATTTCCAGATCTATATTTAATCTTGCAATCTTGGATATCTCTTGCAATGCCTGTGCAGTTGCATGGACTAATTGACTACTGACTAATTTAAAATGGTGTATTCCCAGCAGTACAAATATAATTTACTAGAGAATTTCATGGTACTACTTACATTGGTGGTAGCTTCAGTGAGAAATTTGAAATATTTGAAATATTATTTTATTTCTCTAAAACTGTTGAAAAATGTGAAAGATCTTATGTGTGTCTATCTGTTTTTTGAAAAGAATGAAAGTCAGATTGTTGGAGTCAATAGATTTTTCTCACTGAGTTCATAGGACAATCTGCTTGATTAATAATAAACAGTCTGAAGCACGCAAAAACCACTGGTTGTGCTTTTTGACTAAGAAGGGGTAGGTGACAGTAATGGTTTGGTTCTACTAAACTGTGAAGTTAAGGCAACAAAGTACCAGAATGAAGCTTCAGTCTCTGTGTCCTGAAATATCCATGATTTTTCCTATTAACATAGAAGGGAATATTTCAGCCTGAATACTTAAGAAAAAAAAATATTGCAAGAATAAAATGTAAATAAAAAGTGACACAATTAGAGACCTTAAATTTAGATTTCTTTTTTTTTTCTAACAGCATGTTTAAAAGCAATTTTTGGAAATATTTAAATGAAATACTAGTATAGTAAATTCTTAAATTCCCTTTAGATATGTTAATGGGTTTCCAAATTTGAAACAAATAAATTGTTGTGGAAACAAATTTTGGTTTAATTAAAAAAATATCAAGAAATTTATGTGTAATTACAGTTTTAGCACAATTTCTAGACATATCAATTATTGTGGTTGTTGTTTCTATGCTATTTCTCAGTTCAAGAATTCATAAATATATTTTTCCACTGTTTGTAATCTGCTGTATGTGTAATTTTCACATTTTTCTGTCCTGTCAACAGAATATTAGCAACACTCAAGGATATAATTTTCCAAAAGAACATATTTTGAAGCACAATGATGTGATTTCCAAGAAAAATAATGCTGAAATAGATAGACTTTACATATGAATTCTCACAACCGCTGTGACGCTGATTTAAGTCCTGTGAATTCTGTAAACATATATTTTGCTAGAAAGTCTATCTGACTCCCTGAGTTACATGGCTGTACTTTTTAAGACACCAGATTTTCACAAGGCTGATCCAGTACAAGCCTCCAAACAAAGATATGATGCATAGCCTAGGCTGTGAAACCACATTGCTTCCGGTATGTCATCAGTTAAAAATCAAGTGATAAATGAATATACTATTGCCCACATGAAAAATAATAATTTTTAAAGTTTTGTTTACTGTTGAGCTGGAGAAAATTTGCAGCAGGTCTATCTAGCAACACACTGGCAAGGATTCTTCAAGTATGAAATATTCTCACTTTCCTTCACTTTTTCTTTTAAATATTTTTCTGATCTATATAAAATAATTTTCTGGTTCCAAAGAAAGGCCATCGTTCTCTTTGTGCCTCAAAAAAATAATAATATTGAATGCTATTATTTTTAAATGGAGACTGTAAAGTGAATTAAATATGTAAAATTTCTGAATGCTGTGTCTCAAAGAACTTTATAGACATCTTCAATTTCCCCATTTTACTCTGGAACACAGTGACACTGAAAGCAGCCAAGTAGATTTTTGTAAGGACCTGACTCCAAAATCAAGGAATTAACAATTCATTGTGTATTTAATGAGATACTCTACAATAGCAGTTAAGAATAGTTCTTAATTCTCATGACTCACAGTCTCATCAAGAGAAAGCAGCTGCTGCATCACAGTACTGACAGCAACTGCCAGAATTCACTAGCCCTTAAAAGCGTGAATGCTACGGTCTGGCAACAGTGTGGAAACGATCATCAGATTTTTTGTAGTGAAACCAGAGGGTTGTCTTTAAATGGACTTTTGCTCACATTTGTCACTAAAGCCATGGAATCAAAGTCAAAGCCCCAGACAATGCTTTGAAAGGTAAACCTTTACTGTTCTGACATACTTAACTGTTTTACAAAGACTGATCAATAGTCAGCATTTTAAATCTTCAAAAATACATTTGAATCTTTTCATTTCAAGTTTCTTTTTGGTACATAAATGCTTCATGAGAAGCAGAAGTAATACAGAGTGGTAGTAACAGATTAAATAAAAGGTCTCTCTGGTGGCCTGTTTTTCTGCTAGCTTGCCTTTGCAGCAAGAAAATACTTTCTGCTTGAGAACTTCTGGTCTGGAAGACTAAAGCTGTCTCTAGGGAACTGGAGAGAGAAACATGTGATGCTAGTTTGATCCAGTTTCCTTCACTGTCACTTTTCACAGACTATATCAGACAACAGTTAAATGAGTGCACCAAAATACTAGCATGAATTATTATTAACTGACACCTAAACATCCAAGAAATGTGTTCCTATGTGGGTTGCTCAAAGTAGGGAAAAGAAAAGTGATAGTAGATTTAGGAGCTTTTCCTGTGCTTTTCTGTATTTATGTTACAGCTCAGCAGCAGACATGAGGACCAGGCAGCTGTCCCTGCTTGTGCTGAGGATCACAGAACTTCATGACAAATTCAAACAGTTTTGAAAGATTTTCCTCCCAAATGTGAAATTTGGAGACTGAGCTGGTGACTGTTACTCTTTAGAATCCATGGGGTGAACTCGAGTCCTACAAACAGTTGCCTATACAAGGAATTGCAGGTTAGGGCCTAGCTTGCCATTACATGTCTACATTACATATCTACAACTACATAAGAACAAAGGACTAGAATTCTTCTCAGCAGGTTATTCTCTCCTTTTTCATTGCTACATTATTTCTGTCCATAAAGTATATTATCAACTGTACAAAGACCTCAACTCAATTCACTCTGTCATCTAGTGCTAAGAGTTCTTAGAGGGTAAATGGGTTCAAGACTGCGTATTTAATCAAACAGAAGTTACTGTAAGAAAATATTTACAAACTGTTGTGGTTTAGACCCAGCTGTCCACTAAAGATCAGGCAGACGCTTGCTCACTCCTCCCCTCCAGTGAGATGGGAAGGAGAAAATACAAGGAAAGGTTCTTGAGTGGAGACAAGGATGGGATCATTCACCCATTATGGTCATGGGCCAAACAGATGACTTTGGGAAGAAAAATCAATTTAATTAGCTACCAAGCAAGTCAGAGTAGGACAATGAGAGACAAAACAAAATTAATTTTAAAAACCTTCCTCCCACCCCTACTTTTTTCCTGAGCTCAGCTTTGCTCTCAATTTATCTACTCCCTCCCTCCACGAGCAGTGCAAGGGCACAGGGAATGTGGGTTGCAGTCAGTTCCTCACACCTTGTCTCTGCTGTTCCTTCCTCCTCATAGCAAGGACTACTCACACTCTTCCCCCGTTCCAGAGTGGCGTCCTTCCCACAGGAGACAGTCCACTATCTTTTACAGTGTGAGTCCTCCTCATTGGCTGCAGTTTCCTTCATGAACCGTTCCAATGTGTGTCCCTTCTGTGGGGTGCAGTCCTTCAGGAGCAGCCTGCTTCAGTGCAAGCTTCCCACCAAGTCCCAGTCTCTTTGGGGCACAGCTGCCTGCTCCAGCATGGGGTCTTACCCAGTCTGCAGTTAAGTCTCTGCTCTGAAGCACCTCCTCCCCTGCCTTTCTGCAATGACCCCAGTGTCTGCCTTGTCTGTCACATCTCACTCCTCTCTCCACTGCTTCTAATTCAGGTGCTACTTCTCTTTTTATTTTTCCCCTGTTGAACATATAAATCACAGAGGTGCTGACTGGTTTGGCCGTGCCAGAGGTGGGTCTGACTTGGAGCTGAGGGAGCTTCTAGCAGCCTCTCACAGGAGCAATCCTTGTGGCCCCTTGCCATACTACCAAAACCAACCCACCACACAAACCCAACACAAGAAGGGAGATGAAAGATAATTACAGTAGAAAAAGTGCATTTTTCTGCTAGGAGAAAGTACAGCAGAATGGTATGATAGCAATCTTAAAATGACTTCTGCCCAGCCTCACATATACCTATGCACAGAAATAAAATGCATTGGCAAGATCTCTAGCCTATTCCTGTTTCATGCCTCATTCTCCTAATTAACATGATCAGCGATTGGAAACAGTTAGCCAAATGAATGGTCTCACTCTTTATAATGAAGCCAGCTATGCACTGGTGAGCTGTTTGCCATTAGTGACTCAGTATGATTCTCCAGTTCATAATGTCTGCCTGGACTTGGGACACAGACAATACAGAGCTGGATTCAATCTCACTGCAAGTACTGGTTAGGGATTCTCATTTTATCAGACTTCAGAGCTGGCAGTGCAGCTTTCCAGACATGCCCTTTAAAACAAAAGATGAAAAAGATATAATGGCCTTGGATATGTGTGGAGTCACACTTTTTCTTTTTTTTTTTTTGCTATAGACAAGAAAAGTATGATTATAGGTTAATTCTGGATGTTTGGGGAAAGATGTGTCTAAGCTGATGGGTAAGATAAAAGCTGGAATCTGTCTCAGTTAATAGGGAAGAGAAGGTTTTGTCAGCTCCAAACTATTTTTTTCATGTCCCTGTTCAGACATACATAAAATAATTCCTTAACATAATAGCACGATTTCCCCAAGAGAGTAACAAAAAATTATTTTGTACCTTTTAAAAATGTTTCTGTTTGTTTTAATTAAATTTCATTAGCATATCCTTAATGGCTCTGTTATCTTCAAAAGGTAACACTGTATTTATATTTTAGTGACTCTCTTACTGCAAAGAATTTTAAATACTAGCATTGTATACTTTGTCTTTGTCTAACATTATAGTCAATTCTCTTTTTATCATGTGAAAACAGTAAATATCAAGTATACAGACTTTATTCCTACACGGGAACAAAAGATACTCTTCATTCTTGGTGCTTGATTTATTTTGTGATCAAGTAGCCATGGTGGAAACCAGCAGTCCACACCCGTAGAGTTGGCCACAAATGTAATGTAAGACATGAATATGTTTTCATTTGATTTTCTTTCTGATATGAAACTTTCAAAATTCTTCTGTATTATGACTCCCTTATGTTCTCTGTGAATTTAGCAATTTTTGTCAAGAATTCATTGACATTAAAAGTTCAAGAGGACAACCATTTTTCTATCTGTCTTGGTAACATAACTCTGCCATGCACAGTTTTACATGAGTGAATACAAATTCTTCTACAGAAGATGTGTGTTTTCCTTCCTTGAGTAAGATTCATAAATGAAGTTATACTGACTTACACACCAACATTTTATATACATCATCGTGAGTCATACGCTGTTGACTAATGTCACTGAAAATTTGACATCTGCAAGACAGTAATACTTCAGGCAATATGCTAATGTTTATTTATTCAACATTGAACCTGCCTTTTTCACGTCATCTGAGAATGAAAGCATATATTATGAAATAGCTCAATCATGTTAATTTCTTGATTTTTTTTTTTAAATTTCTCATTTGAAAAGTGGATACGCATATTTCCCTTTTAGTATTTCAGATTTTTTTTTCTTTTTTTTTGGAGAAGGGTGGGTGTGGCAAATATAATTTTAAAGTTTTTACTTTCAATAGATTAAAAAAATCTTTGTGGATGCCAGAAACGACAGAAATCTCATACACATCTCAAATATCTGTGTTGACTTACTTCATGAAAAATTATACAATGTATCAGAGTTACTCCAACTTAGAAACTGACAGTAATCTATATAATTTGGAAAAGTTTCAGCAGCTTTTTGTCTCCATACTTCTATGACTGAACTTTATTTTAGGAAGATGGGCAATAAAACATCAGAGAGACTGTCACTCAGTTTTAAGTTTGCCAAAAAATATGAAGAGTAGAGAAACAGATATTTAAAAAAAAAAAAAAGATAAAATTTACTATCATGACTGTATCTTCCAAAAGACCATTAGAGAACTACAACAGAAGGAAGGAAATAATGGATATTAAAGGAAGATGGATTATGCAGATTTCTAAATAACATTACTTGAGGGATTCTGTTTCCTCCTGACAAGGGAGAAACTCGGGTCTGAGGGTAAGTTATGATTTACTTGACTATTGCAGTGTGACTACTAAAATCTCTTTTTATTCTTCTTGATGTGTGAAACTTCAGTTATCTTAGTTTCTGAAAATGTTGGAATAAAGTGCATTCTGTTTACTTGATCACTGGGAATGTCAGATGTGAGGATCTGAGATGAAAGATAAGAAAGAAACTGTGTAATTTTTCTAAATAACTAAGACTTAGCATATGAAAGATGGAACAGATCAGGACCAAGAACTACAACAAACTGGCTATTTATTTTAACTCACCTGAATCTATACAGTTTAAAATATCATCTTTATAAAGTAGGGGAAAGGGAATAAAATGTATTCAAAAATTGTTCCTTAAAATATACTATTATAGAAACACTTATGTGAGTACTTAATCTGCAAAGTTTTCAAAATTCAATATTTTGCATATGTTGAGAAATCCTTGAAAATAAGACAGAGTTCCTTAAACTTGAAGAGAGAAAGGCAGTCGACCTTGCTGAACTGCATGCAAAGTTGTTCATCTATAGCCCTTTCCACAATAGTACGCTAAATAAAGGTTTAGTCAGAGACCCACAGCGGTAAAAAAAACATACCGCTTTTTACTTCTATGATATCCAAAACAGATCACATGCTGCATGTGAGGGCATTTGCACCGATTTTCTGGTATAGTTATCATTTTTAATCTTATTCTCTTGCGCAGATTTTGTACATTGAAAATGTTTTTCCTTGTTTGTCTACATGAGCAGATGTTTTCAATCATCAGTATAATGCTGATGATAACCCATACATTTTTCAAGATATTGCAGCAAATTTAGAAGCTAACAGCGTATCTGAATATGTATACTCAGACCAAAAAAAAAAAAAAAATTCTTCTGAAGGACAAAAAATAAAGTTGAGATTTCATTTTGCAGAGGACAAAACAAAGAGCACTTAAATTAGAGAAGCAGCATTTTAGCACCTAAAGATACATCAGTTTTGAAAACTCATTTGGCCTTATGCTAGCCAGGAACTGACCATGAAAGAAGTCCTCATTTTGTTTTGTGCACACAGCTTTTGCTTTCCCTATTAAACTGTCTTTGTCTAAACTCATGAGTTTTCCTTTACTTTTTCAATTTTCTCCCCCATCCCACACTAAGGGGAATAAGTGAGCAGCTATGTGGGACTGAGCTGGCTACCAGGACTACATCATGACAACAGGTTAAACACTGTTCTTCTGACACTTCTTGTTTTTCTGTTTCAGTCGTAAAACCTATTCTTTTCTGGTAACAATGAAGCATACAGAGGTCACATTTTTAGTCTACAGTTGTAAACTTTAACTCTGATAATAATTCTGTAATGGTTACCTCTAATCATCCTGTAAACTGATATCCAGAACTGTTCTGAACATCTGAAGCCTGGAATTACACAAACACATAAACTTCAGCAGACTGAAAGGGACAACTTGTCCTTACTTGCTTATCATTACATGCTGCATACATTTGTATAGTTATAAAACCAACGTAAATTTTCCTATTTAAATATAACAAGATATAAAGCTAAAAATTTCCTTTAGGTAACATTTTCTTCCCCTGCTAGATACAGTTATTATTTTAGTAATTCCAAAGTCAATTAAAAGTCAACATGAAATGAGAGCAATATGCAAGACCAGCTAATATTGACTAAACTACTTCAACAACATTGTTGAAAATTTCTCAGACCTATAAACAAAACCAGTTTCAACTACATAAATAAAAGAAGAATGATGGACGTGTGGTATTTGCATGTGTCAGATAAAATATCTGTAGAAACAGGTACTAGTTAAAGTGATGACAAAGAATCATGTATAGTTCTAGCTTCTTAGAGATAAACATGTTACTTTGAAAATATATTTTAAAATGTAATAAAACACTGAAGCACCTAGCATAGATCCTCAAACCCATGGACACAAACAAAAGTCCAGATGACTTCAGAGGAATTCTTTTTCCCCGATTTTACAAATACATATAATCTTATTCTTGCACTGTAATTTTTCTCCAGCCCTCAGCTATTTCTGCTCTCTCGAACCATGCTATGGTTTTGCATGTCATCTGCCTCATCTGAGCCCTTTACAACTACATTTATAGAAAGCCTACATTTGATGGGCTTGGGTTTACTGAGCCCACAGCAGCTCCACCGTCACTCTTTGCTCATGGCTCACACTAGGTGCATTTGTGATGCTCTTTGAAAAAATAAAACTCAGACAACATAGATGCCTTTGGCCCCCCAACATGAATAGATATTTTAGCCAATATTTCCGAGGTTTAGTATTCTAGAATAAGACACATTTCTTTATACATATAAATTGAGTGTGAGATACGAGCCCTGAACAGTTCAACACCTGTTTTGGAAGACTTAAATAACCTGATTTTGTTCACCAGCTGGTATGTTTTAAATCCCTGTTTAGAAGGGTTTCAGACTGATAAGAGTATCTACTCAGGCATATGTTTGCCTTTTTTAAACATCGGTCCTAGTGGCTATGTTCAGTTGCAACATTGTATACCTACATGATATCCAGTATACATTTTGCTGCATGTTAGCTCCTGTCAAAAAAAAGGCCATGGTGTGCACCTAATTTCCACTGGCTGCAGGGTATGTGGGATGTAAAACACTTCTGAATGCACTTACCTGAAAAATAAACAGTTAGAGTGACCAGAGGCAATGTATCCCAGAAGACTTTTACAATCCTAGACTGATTCTGTTTTCTGGGAACTTTTCTAACTCTTCAGAACTATATCCAAAATCATGAATTTTGGGGCAAAGGTAAGCTCAGCCTAAGTTAAAAGTTACACTGGAGACCATACCTTACATCAGTAATATTACTAGTTTACTACTCCCTCCTTTTCCACTTTATTGTAATCATGATCCTACACTTCCAGTAGTTCCGAGAGGTATGTAGGACATTACATACATGTAATTACTGCCAATATTTCAAGAAAATGTAGATGTTTTGTTTATGAATAAGATAAAATTACAGAAATGGAGAATAGTTGCTATTAATACAAGAACTAAGCATTGCAACTGACCTGAATCAGTAGCAGTCTGGATAGATATTATATTTTGGCTAGATTATTATATCACATCAACTACTACAGTATTTGAATGTGATCCAGTGTTTAGCTGAGAAAATAACAAATATTTGTCGATTAACTTATATTCTTTTTTATTTAGAATACTAAACAAAGATTATTTGAATAATGATTTTAACAAATTTACAGCTTCCTTTGTGCTAGGACATAGCAAATCTAAGGACCAGAAATATGGGAAGCTATGAAGAGTGAAAGCATAATAGAAAGAAAATTAGAGAGGCTAAAATACATCAAAATGTCACTGTACATCTTTTTTTCTTTGAAATTATAGGGAATTCATACACTATGAGTTGAGTCACCAACATTCTAAAATTTTGTGTTATGGAAAACCCAGGTTATGTGAAGCTATTTGCATGACAATCTCAAATTAAATTTTAACTAGCATGTTTGATTATTCTGAAAGACAGCCATCTAGACATGAAGTCAATTTCTTAGCTCAGAATGCCAGAAATAAACTGCTAAATTGGAGGGTTTATATGGTGTGTTTGACTTTTGACGCCTGAGAAAGAGAAATCATCCTGTTTTCCTCAGTAGGAAAATTAGCCTTCAACTCTGCCAATCACCTTTTCCTTTCAATCACTCAAGTTTTTTACACCACTATTAATCAGTTAATATTCTGGCAATATACTCACTTGACACACACTGACTCAGGCTTGTCAGTGGACATGCCATTTTTTGATATTTGTCCCTCTTTTACAGTGCTTTTTTTATATTATTCTTGTCTTCCACAGGCTATTTAGGTTTGGGTGTTTCCCCCCCACCCCCCATATTCTACGGAGTTGCCTTTTTGCCTTTCAGGCATATAAAGAAAAATTTACGCTGAAGGAGGTCTCCAAGAGTTTTAAGTCTACTATTTATACAGCTTATGTTTTGTTGGTATGACTTCATATGGAGGTAACTTATTAAATAATTGAATGGGTACCTATTATAATTGAAATAATCAAGTATGCAAACAGGAGATTAGTCTCAGCAGTACAATTATGTTCCAGTCATTCAAATTTTAAGGTCGGATTTCTAAGGCAGGTGTGTTTGGTAGTTTTATTCTAAGTTTGTACTTTCATATTTATGTAAACTTCAGATTCTTTGTCCTCAAGAAAGTCCTTGACCTAATGCTGGAATCCATAGGTTTTCCAGCCCAGCAACACCAACTGATTGTAAATGGCTGCACTGACTAGTGTGACTTGTGGATATTACATAACTTGTTGAAAATGAATAGAAAATAAATTATAATATGTAACAAATTGGTCAGTCTTAAATCAAGACTCCAAAAATATAGGAAATGTTACTGATATTCATAGTACTATGCTCATATTGTCTGCTGTGGGAGTGGATTTATCTCAGTTTGTTAGCACCATCTAAAATTAGGTGCCTTTTAAGGAAGGCAGACCTCCATGACTGACAGCAAAGAGAGAAAAAACACTCCACCTGACAATTCATCCTTGCTATCTTGGACATATCTTGTTGGATAGGGTGAATCACCATCTTTAAAGCACCTAAAGTGATATTAGATGATGACATCGATTAGTCATCTGATTTTAGACAGTTAAAGCTAGATAACGTGAATTCTCATGCACAGTGTCTGATGTAGTTACTGTATTACTCATCTCTATGGGCACAAAGGGAAAAAGATTTTGTCAGCTAAAGATAATGTATGGTTTCAACTTTTATCTGCTTCTTGACCTGGGATGCTATAACCAGCATGATTCCTGAATTAAGCAGGTAGATGGCATAGCTCTTGTAGTGACTGGAGTCTGGCAGCTTATTGTGCTAAAAGCAAGAGAAAAGCTGTTTTCTGGGGTTTGTCCTGTAAAAGAAGGCAAGGAGAGTGTACAGCTTATGTCCTCCAGGGCAGGCAAACAGGATGTCCAGTACTTAGACTAAGTACTGGCATCAACATGCCTCTCTGTAGATGTCAATCACATGCTCTCATGGAATTAATATCAGTTAAAATGTTCCTTCTTGTGTAGATACATTTTCAACACACTCCTATATTGGAAAATAATTGCAGTTTTGTATTCTGAATATAATGTAAAGCTCTAGAGTATTAGATTGAAGGGTAAACATTTTTTCTGTTGCAACAAGGATGAATTTACAAGAAACATTATTTCTGAAAAATTAAGTCTGGGAATATATATATACACACACACACACTTACACTTTCCCCTCTATAGACTGTGGTGAATGATATCCTAAGTGTAGTTTTCATGCTAATCTTAAAACATTTGGGAAGAAAAATCAACGTGTTTCCAATACCATTAAAATTCATTATGTTCTTTTTTTTAAATTTTCTTTTATTTCTTTTATTGTATTCCCATCTAATTTACTGACTGCCCTATTAAGTGCATACTAGAACAAACCTAGATTTTAATTACAAGATACCTTGCCATTTTTTCACAGTAGGCTACAACATAAGTTTATAAAGTTAAGAGAGACATTGTGTGCAGGTTCCGTTTCCAGCACTGTGGATTTTTGGTGTCTAAAAAAATGTGCTTTTGAAATTTATGCCATTACACTGGAGAATAAAAAAAATTAAAGGTGAATTTAAAAAATTTTGATCAGTGTGTGTTTATTACGAGTTTATGAAATCTCTCCTTATTCCTTCTCCTTCATTTTTGTTAATTCCCTGCTCCTTGATTCAAACATTTAATATATAAGTTAAATCAGCAGATAGACATAGGAACTGTTTTTCTGAAGTATTATTCACAGCTTCCATTAATTCTTTACTCCTGTGTTGG
Source organism: Eurypyga helias (assembly GCF_000690775.1). Classification (NCBI taxonomy): domain Eukaryota; kingdom Metazoa; phylum Chordata; class Aves; order Eurypygiformes; family Eurypygidae; genus Eurypyga; species Eurypyga helias. Next base: position 22,683 of record NW_010229973.1, on the reverse strand, counting down.
CAGTATGCTTATATTCCATTTACAGACAGATGGGGAAGTGCCTCAGATAAGTAAATACCTCTTTACTTTCCATAATTATTATTGTTAGATTCTTGAGTAATATGTCAGCAATATAGAGAAAATAAAATAAGTTCAGATTTTTTTTTAAATCTCTTTGTTTCTACTCGAAAACAAACAACCCCCCCAAAAAAAAACCACCACACACACAAACAACACCACAAAACCAACCAAACCAAAAAAGCATGATAAGTTCTTACTATTTTTTAAAGAATAATAAATAAAACAATCCATGCTCCTAGAAACAGAGAATTTCCCTAGAAGGGATAATGCCATATAGAAAACATTAAATTAGAAGAAGAAAGCAAGGTAAGGAAAAAAATAAATATGAAATATAAAAAGCACACCTGTAAAGGAAATATAAAAAGGGAGGCGGTGGGGAGGTGGGGGGGAATGGGGTAGGTAGGGGGAGAAAACATGAGGGAAGAAACAAAAATTCTATTTTCTTCATATTAACATTACATAGTGTAACAAAGTAAAAGTAAAATATTTAGTGGGACAAAAAAAAAGAGATATTTTGTAAAAACAAACAGACAAAAACTTAGTAGCCTTCAGTATGCTTTTTACTCTTCTTCATTGCTTCCTTGTGAAAGTATTCTGCCTTATAATTGACTGTGTTTTATTACTGAACTGAATCTAGGTAAAGACTGGAAGAATTGCATAGAATCATGTAGCTATGCTTTAATTTACACAGAGTTTAAGTAGTGTTGTTCTTGTGGGGAAAAATTCAGTTCCTTTTACCTATGGCTCTCCACTTGCTCCTTGCTAGAAGTTTTAAGAGTATGTGTCCTGTCAGTAGCAGCTTCTAGAATGATTTTCAAAAGTTCTTTAAATATTGCTTATTTTGGATACTTTAATTCTAGGAACTGGTTCAACAAGTGTGATGGAACAATGAGTAGGGTGAAGCTGTCTTACACACACACAACCTCGTGTAACTAAGTGGGCCCGGGTTAGTAGCCAACTACTGAGGTTAAAAGGATAAGGCTGTTTCTTCCCTTTTTCTTTAGCATAAGTTGCCTTAAACAACTGTGCATTCATTGTAGTCGATCAACTCATCAAGCTTGTGATCACCTTTTAAATTAGCAAAATTACTTGTAATGAATCCCACACCTTTGAAAGGACCAATACAAAGCCTTTTCTGTTCCAGGAGATAAGGAATATGTTTGGAAAGGGAAGCTGATGTTGCTGAGCTTTGCAGAGAAATTACTTACTCTGGCTATATAATTATATTAATAAGACAGCAACATGAGAAATTGCTGAATGTCTCTTAAATTAAAGAGAAAGTAAAGTCTAAGCAGATGGTTAACCCTGATTTATGGCTACATGAACAAAACAGTGATGTGAAAAGTACCTTGTAGATAACAACAACAAGCTGGTGGTGAGGCACTGGAACAGGTTGCCCAGAGAAGCCGTGGATGCCCCAACCCTGGAAGTGTCGAAGGCCAGGCTGGATGAGGCTTTGAGCAACCTGGTCTAGTGGAAGTTGTCCCTGCCCATGGCAGGGAGGTTGGAACTGGACACCTTTAAAGGTCCCTTCAAACAAACCATTCTACAATTCTATGAAAAATAGAATAGTGACTTTGTGGACTGATGAATAAAGAGGGATTACCATGTTAATCCTACCATAAATACTAAAAGAGGGGTATCATGATAGCAGACTGAGGCCAATGGGTTAAGAACAACCCAGGAACAGGTTTTTTTTCTTTGGGAGGGGCAAAGGGTCATAACCGCAGAAGAACCTGGGTGGGGAAAGCAGGAGAAAAGGAGGCATAAATTGAAGCAAATGATGTAGTCAGTATCATTCAGGGGTACTTATAAAGTAGTTATGTGCCTGACCACCATAATTTGGACTTCTTTCCTGCTTTTTTTCTGACTTGTTCCTGTAGTCAGGAAGGACCTGGTATGACCTCCCTGGGCACTGGTGAGGGAATGCTTGAAGCTATCTATCTAGAATGGACAGGAAAACCTGGAGGGTGCAACCTAACATCACTTCCTAACCTCCTTAACAGTCTGCATATTCAGGACTGGATTAATTATTGATCTGTTTGGTAACTAGAAGACTTAAATTTGAAAATAAGTACTGATTGGATTTTATTTGTGGATATGTTTAGGGTTTTTTTACTTTTTCCTCAAATTTGTATTTTTTTAGATTTATTGAAGACTGATTGAAACTCCAGCTAGTCACCTGAGGGTTTTAAAAGCTTTAGAAAAGGACAAGTGTTGAAATAAATATTTTTACAGGATTAATAATAAAATACTTAAGTCTGTTTCCTTTTTGTCCTCTTTTTCCTCCCTGAAACTATTAATCTAACTTATTTAGACCACAGTGCATCAATATGAATATGTATCTTAATCTAGATTAATTAGTCCTGTTACAAAACCACCACCTCTAAACCCACCATAAAAGTATTATACAGAACCACATGTGCTTTTTTGAAACAGAGTGAAAACTGATTCTTCAAAGAATTCCTTATTTGTTTTCACCAGGGAAACCTATCATAGTTTCTTTAGCTCGAATAATTGAATACTAAT
>NW_010229973.1:0-20063 GCF_000690775.1 Eurypyga helias | reverse complement strand
GCAGGAATTCAGCTTTTCATTATTTATACAAATGCACCTTTGTGTTATATGTATAGCTCGTTGATGTCATGAACCAAAAATGATGAAAAGCTGGATTATTTTCAGACCTGTAAAAGTAATATCATATAGCAGGCACAAAGCATTTCCACCTGTGGAGTTCACTAATGGCTTCTAGATGAAACGTGAGCAAATTGGCTATGAAGAAGCTGGGTTAAAAGTCTAGAAATTCATAAACTTGCAAATCAGGACAGCACTGGTATATGAGTTAATGGAAAATGAACCTCCTGTTCTAATTATCACCTCTGTTCTAATCCTATCTGGTTTCCTCATTTTAATTACTCCCTGTATAAAAATACCTCTTCTGATCACCTAAGCAATATTTCTGCCCTCTGATTTCACCTCTACCCACTCTCCTACATATGACTTGACTGTTAGCTTGGCTAATTCTGTATAGGTTCTATCCATGTGTTAGTGCTTTTTGTTTCCTGCTCACCACACATAGTCACAGCTTCCTTTTATCTTATTCTCTGCACTGACTCTTCAGTTTCTCTTCTGTGACAACCATTTTTTCTTCTACTTCCTTGCTGAAAAGAAAGGTTCTCAAAAAAAAAAAAAGGCAGTTCTAATCTATGCAGAGGTATCTTTAGGCATTATTTGATTAGTCATCTTGCTCTTATTTTGTGATCTGTATCCTTTTTTGTCATATCTTGGATTTAGCTTAAGCCCTATCAACCACAAAGAAAAATACAGTTGGTGCAAGCAACAAAAAGTTATCAAATGAAGTTTGTCTTACCTTCCTCCATAAGACATGATTTTCATGAACACCCCATGCACTGTGGGTCATGCATAGCAGAGACTTGCTAGCAGTCAGCTGAAGATGTAGGAAGAGTTAATGAAATTTCTTGATTAAACTTCCGTTCTAAGGCTTGAAGATTTGTTTTAGAGCTTGGGGTTCAGAGTATGTGTGTGTTTTTCTGCTTGGTTTGATTTGGTTTTTAAGTAAAAGTAAAGAATGACCTTAACCATAAAAATTCATATTATTATGCAAGACTTACTGACTCACATCAAAAAAATTATCTCTGCCTTCAGCAGCAGGACTCAACCAGGATGAAGAATGAAGATGACCCCAGAGCATCTGGGTGTAATCTCTCTTAGCTGACAATAAAACCTTTAACAGGAACAACTTACTGCTCTAGAGATTCTACTTAATGTCATCATCAAGGCATGCGTTTAAAAAACTCTGTTGTTATAAGTTAGCCTGAAAAATAAGTACGTGATCAGTGGGTCTAAATAGCTATTTTACTTCTTATTAACACAGGAAATACATCTTTAAAGATAAAAAAAAAGTGTTTGGCAAAAAAAGATTAGTTGCAAGGCTAGTACTATCAACTGCTTTATTCATCTACTCCCCCTGCTATATCACCAAGAGTCAATGCTGATGAACACCTATCTTTTGTGCATAACATGAACAGGATAGAAAGCTTTTTACTGAGTATAGGGTAGAAAAAAAACCCCAAAGTATCTCCTGCTGCTTTTCCTGATTATTATTGTCATTTTATATGGCAGGTTTACCTAAAGGATACAGTCAAGTATCAGAACCCTGTTGTGCAAGCAATGCAGAAAAATACAATCAGCCTTCTTTCCCCAGATCCTTCATAAAATTGTGCATGTTTCACCCTACCCCACTCTTCTTAAGCACATGAAATTAATGATAGAATTAAGCATTTCAAAGCCTAAAGAACTGCCTCACGGCCATGATGCCAATGAACTACGAACAAGGCATGTAAAGACAAGAGCATGTGAAGAAGATATGATCTCTTCTTAGAATAGCATTTTGCCTTTCAGAGACTAGGTACCATCCTTCCCTGGAATTCAAACTCATACTACTGGTAGGTAGATAGCCCACATGAGTACACTTCTAAGTCAGTTTGTAGCCATGCATTTCATTTAAGTTCGTAGCTGTTTGGAAGTACAGAAGCTCATTATTTGTTCAGTAATGAATGAAGGCCTTTAAAAGCCTTGTATTAGGTAAGATTTGCATATTTCTGGAAAGAATTTATAAGTTTTCCTGATAAGTAATAGCTTATAATTCAATGTAAATGTAAGACGTTATCTCAAATGTAATTTTCTTAAGTATTTTTTAATTCTCACTTAATATATTAATTATTAAATAACTAATTCCTTGCTGTTTCTCTGAAAATAATGGGCTTTTTCTGTTTACTTTGCACAGAGCACAGATCTACAACAATGTGACATGTAGTTCTGATCAGGAAGTCTCAGCTTTGTTTGCGAGGATGATAGATTAGTTGCTGTTTGCTTTCCTATATCCAGAGACTCCACCTTTTTTACAAAGTTGACATCATAAGTTGAATGAGGTTACTGAAATAGTCTAGTTATATGACGCCTGCTATAGTTATTATTAGGGATGTGGAAAATGGCAAAAAAAAATCAGTTTTGATTTCTGCTCTAGGATATTCTTACACTAATTGCACATTACAAGGCAAGAATTTACCCTTAACATTTATTACACATACAGTGAAATAAGACACAACAGGAAATACCTATGTATAAAATAACTGAAACTGAAAAGCTGAATATATACTATTTTGAAAAACTCTCTATAATGTCTCTCTATGAATGAAGAAGGAAAAAAATTCCCAAGAGCTATTATTTCTAAATACTGACAACGAAATTTATTTAAAAGGTTGTGAGTGTAAGAAAATTAGTTTCAGGCATTTCCTCCAAGTTCTTAAATCTGGTCTAGCAAGTTTCTTTTGGGCTACAACAAACTAAGTGTTAACAGCCACATACTATACATGCATGGACAAAGAAAAACAAACAAAAGCAATCAACTGTCCTGCAGCTAAGTTGTTTAAAAAACCCAAAACAACCACAAAACAAACAAAGAAACTGCATTTAGTGTGCCAAATTGGCTCCATCTATGTTGTACCAGCTGCTTTGTTAAGTCAGGTGCTTAATAGATGGAAATTAAAATTGCAAATATAGAAGACAGGTGAGAGTTAAAAACAGGAATAAAAATCAACACAGCAGGGACAAAAAAGCAGAAAACTTATGCTCACATTTCAAGAAGACCTTCAGAAGCAGCCATAGGCATGGTTGTTCCCTTCTGTTATTTAGCCTGCTGAAGATATCTCAAAAGATCAAGAAAAAAGCCCAGCCCCAAGAAGTGGTGTAGATTTCCACATTCTGAGATATCTACTAAAACCTCTAATTAAGCAGTGCTTTAATAAATACACCCTCACCAGAAACACATTCTGGTTAATGAATTTTAGTAGCATTTTAACTCTTACAGGTGTTTGGGATCACCTGTCAGATTCCTTGCAACGTATGTGTGAAACAGAAAATGTTTGATAGCTATCAATTTGCAACAGCAATGTAGGAGTTACTTGCAGTAAAAGCAAAATAATAAACCTGAGAGATATTTGAAGTTTTTATCAAAGTGTCTTCACCTGAAAATTCTCATTTGTGAGAGATTAAATGTTGCATTGTACGAGATTTGTTTGGGAAGCACAAAAATGGAAGGGTTAGCAATTAGTTCATTGTCAAAAAGGTGTGGGGGGTAGGGGGGTGGGAAAGTCTGGGTACCTGTAGGGCAACAAAGAAAACCAGGCACCACACCTTTACAATTTATAAACCTCTTCAGCTCTCAATCAGAGGATCATAAAAGATTTGTAAATTATTTAAACAGATATGGGAAAGAACTCTTGAATTTTTCTTTTTTTTTTTTTTAATGTGGGTGGGTGTTTTTTCGTGTTGGTTTTTTTTTCTGATTCGGGTGTGGAGTTTTTTGTGCTATGACTCTGATAAAACTGTATTTTAAAAATACTTAAATAATCCATGATATAAAACTAAAAAAGACACCAAAACTGAAGTGCTACAAGGATAGTTTTAGAATTAAACTATGTATCTGAAATACCTTCTTCATCTAGTTAAACACAAAAAAATCTCACTTCCCTTGACAAATGAACATATAATATTACTTTTTACTAGATTTCTACCAGGAAGAAAAAAAAAAAAAATATTAAGCAATTAAGTAAAACAAAGTGTAATTTTCAGATGCGTGTAGAGAAAAAAAAATCATTTTCTTAGTTTCAATGGTGTACTATAACACAACTAAAAATATTACAAATGTAAATATAATTATTCAGATGAAATTTTCTTCACAGTACTTCCATGATTCTTTTTATCTCAGCTGTGTAAGGAAATAATTATATTTTAACTTCACAGAAATAATCCATATATAATTCTTGCACTGAACAACAGTGATTTTGCATTATTTTTACTAAAGCACAGAGATAGAGTTGGACAAAATTGTTAAAATTACTTGATGAAATTCTTAATGAAAATCAACAAAGAAGGTACTGACAAGTCCAAGTATTTTTAATTATTATTTTTAATTTGGCACATCATGTCACACCATGAAGTGATGAAATTCATTTCACCTTCTTTTGTTTTTCAGAGCAGTCAAAGTTAATTCAGGAGACACTGAGCCTCATACCTAATGATTTGTAGTGGAGGGAGACAAAGAGTTTTGGAAAGGATACTATTTTCCCTGGAATTAAGAATCCAAATACTTTTATTTAAACATATTTAAGACATAGAAATTCCAGTCAGAATTGACTAAATTCTTTCCCGATATTAAAAAAAAAAAAAAAGAAAAAAAAAAGAACAACAAACAAACAAACAAAACCCCCACAATTCTTCTAGCTCAATGAACAAATTTTACCCCATGGTGGAATTTTAGTCTCCGACTTCATGATTTTTACTACTATTATTTCAGAGATTCTTAAAGCAATTTGCAGAACAGACACATGGAAATTCATCTCTTCCACTGAATTTTAACCACTTGGAATGTGCTGATTTATGGTGTTGTCAAAGAAGATATGAAGACTGCAAATGTCTAACAGGAATTGAAAAGTAAACCAATTTACCCAAAATATAATTTAACCCAGAAACTGGAATTAACATCTCTATTCTTTCTACATGTGCCACAAGAGCCTTGATTACTATAGCTAGTGAGAACATTAATTTTATATGTTATATGAAAAATGGAAGATACAAGGATTCCTATTTTTCTCTGAGAATATTATATTCCTAAAGTAAAACTGTGTAATGAAATTAATTAATTAAATTATCATTAATTCAACACTTAAGGAAGTCACAGGAGTAAAGTAAAATAAATGCCAGCAACAAAAAACTTGAAATCATAAACTTTAACATCCTCTTAAAATAGTTTTCATCTGATCCAGACCTACAAACATTTTTTATGAGCTAAGTATGTTTGTGTGATTGTTATAAGGCAGAAGCATTAAAGGAAAATCTGAAGTTCTAGATGTCCATTGTATACTTATCTGTTTTAAATGTGTTGTTTTCTGTTGTGCTTAACCTGAACTCTGGACTGTCTGCTTTTGTAACATTTTCTTGGATACTTGCAATATCCTTACATTAGTTTTAAACTAAAGTTACTGATACCAATTAATAAGATGATGCCCAAGGTGAAAGATTGCACAGCCAAGTAAATACTACTGTCATAAGACATGAGTTGGTCTGCTGAACAAGGCAGATTTAACAAGGGCCTGATTTTTCCACAGCCGTTAAATCCACGTGCATTTGGCAAATTTGTTTTTGTCTGTGAACAGTTGGAGATAATACTTTTCTTTCAATAGCTTTAATAAATATACTTGTTTAGTATAGAAGGATGAGTGGGTCTGACACTGAAAGCTAGAGCAAGGCCAGCTTTGCAGATACTGCCTTGCCTTCATGCAGACAGTTGCAATATTGCAGTTTACAATACTGTCAATGTCAGCTTGTCAGATGCCTGGAGAGGTGTCAGCTTGAGTTATCCTCTGTGTAATTGCCATTTGAACAAACTCAAGGACTAAAAATATTGTTTCCACTATTGTGAAATGTAAATGTATGACATAAAATATAATTGTTTTACAGTATTGTGCACAGTGTTGTTTTGGGGTTTTTTGGGGTTTTTTTTTGGGAGTGGGGTTAGATTCATGAGATTCTTCTTAAAATTTCAAATTATGGAAATAAAATTATAATATCTGAGATCTGAATTTCTGGTTTGAAGTGAACTCAGAAACCTACATTTATACGTTTATACTGCTAACCTTTCTCTGACTGTTCGTTGGTGTCAGCTTTTTAAACCTTAATTTTGGTTGATTAGGTGCTTGATACAATTGGCCAGTAGCAAGTGTGAGTTGCATATACATTTTTACACTTTTCTTTTTCCATCAGTTTGCTGGATTCAGTCAGGAAAGAGTTAACTCCCTTTTCCGTGGCTGCTAGGAAGCTGTTCCTGGGTGCAGAGAGCAGCCCTGATAAGTTCTCAGCTGGCACTGGGGAATGCCTGCACTGAATTCAAGGTCTTTCTCCGCTTCTGACACTGCAGCTGCGTTCCCAGCTCTCGCTGTCTAGCTACAGGCAGTGTAGGGGACACACAGTTCAGGCACCTGACCCAAACTGACCAAGAGAGTGTTTCATTCCATAGTACGTCATGCTCGGGGCAGAGGCGAGGGTCTGGGAGTCATTACTCTCTTTCTTACTCTTTTGCTCATTTACTTCCTGGCATCTGCTAACCCTCTCCCTGACTCCTGCATTAGCTGCTTTGTGAACTCCTGTGCTGACTTCTTTGTGAGAGAGTTGGTGGGTTGGTTTAAGTTTTCCCGCTCATGCTATCACTGATAGGGTTCGCTCAGAATCTGCTGCAGCAGCGCTCGGGCTCCGGCCCTCGGCCTTCTGATCGCTCTCGGGCTGCAATTCTTGGTGTCTCTTGGTCTTACTCTCCTTACTCAATACCTGTTGTGCATTGGTCAGTGGGTGGTGATAAATTGTACCATATTGTATCATATGTTTTATTTTCTATTGTTTTAATTATTTATTATTAGTAGTACTTGCATATATGAATTTAGATTTAATTAGTAAATAGTTCTTATCTCAATTTTACGAGCTTCCTTATTTCTTTTTCCTCCAATTCGTCCCCTCCACTGGAGGAGGGGAGGGGGATTTGTGAGAGCGGCTTTGTGGTATTTTGCCAGCCAGAGTTAAACAACGACAATCAGTTAGGATTTGATTAAGAGAGAAATTACGAGGAAATTATTAATTTCACAATGAGACTGAACCGAAATAAGGCCTAAAATATTTGGTGATTCTATGAATGATGGTGGAACTTTTTAGTAGAAAAAATGCTTTAAAACATATAACAATCACCTAGTGAAGGAGTGCTATAGAAGAGAAGAACTAAATTTCCCAGATATGGTGAGCTTTCTGGTGTCTGGGAATGCTCTGTGGAACTCATTCCTGGGAATTTCGTAGATTATACCCAGCAGCAGAAGGAGCTCAAGATCTGCACTTGCATTGCAGTGGCCATACAACCTCAGAGCTCCCAGTTTCTCAGTGCTGGCAATGCATTCTGCAGATAGGCTGCTTTTTAACTCTAAATTTATAGAATCATGGAATCATAGAAGGGTTTGGGTTGGAAGGGACCTTAAAGATCACTTAGTTCCAACCCCCCTGCCATGGGCAGGGACACCTTCCACTAGACCAGGTTCCTCAAAGCTTCATCCAGCCTGGCCTTTAACACTTCCAGGGATGGGACATCCACAGCTTCCCTGGGCAACCTGTTCCAGTGCCTCACCACCCTCTTCAGAAAGCATTTCTTCTTGATGTCCAATTTAAGTCTACCCTCTTTCAGTTTAAACCTGTTACCCCTTGTCTTGTCACTACAGCCCCTTGTAAAAAGTCCCCTCCCAGCTTCCTTGTCAGCTCTTTCAGGTACTGGAAGGTGCTGTAAGGTCTCTCCAGAGCCTCCTCTTCTCCAGGCTGAACAAGCCCAGCTCTCTCAGCCTTTCATCATAGCAGAAGTACTCCAGGCCCCTGATCATCTTTGTGGCCCTCCTCTGGACTCGCTCCAACCAGGCGATATTCTTCTTATTTACTTCTTATTCAACCTTTATGTCGTGCTAGGTTACAATTTTACATTGAAACAAGATTTGGAACAAGAAACAAGATTTGAAACAAGAAACACACAACCCTCTTTGCAGAACTGGACAAGTGTCAGATGCAGTGAGTTTGGTCTTAGGCTGTTGCCATCCGTATTTTATGAACTCTGAGGGCCTCAATATTGCTACAGGTAGAGATGTAACTTTCTTGAGGTCTCACCGACATTCTGAAACCACTGTTCCCTACATCCATGGGTATGAATCTCAGATGCTTAAGAGACAGAGTCTCTCATACTATCTTGAATGGTGCCCTGTTGTCCCAGCCATATGGATGGGTCTTCAGAATTCATTTGTGAGGACTCAAAGATTTTCTGAGAAATCCCTGCAGTGCAAGCCCTGCCAAACTGACCATAGAGCTTGTCATGCTTTCCGGCTTTGAGTATCAAGGGCAAAAAATTCTTATGTGGCTGTTTTCTTCAGAGAAGCAAAACCTAAAAAAGCTAGCGTTAGCAGCAGAAGAGCAATCCACTCTCTGGTCCATCCTAGGCCAGTGCAATATTCAAACCTACAAAGCAGACTGATTTTGGAAGCTGTTAATCCCTATTACTAGAATAAACGCATAAGACTGATCTAAGGTGGTGAACTTCTGTTTCAGCAGCACTCAGCTCAGCTTTGCTGTTTAGCACATGGGTCCTAGGGTGCTACTACAGAGATTTCGATAGAGAAATTTCCAGAAAAAGTTTGACAGGAACAGGATCAAAGTTATGTTATGGGTCCCATAACTCCACATCTAAATAAGCTATAAGGTTGGTCTAGTAACATTTTGTATAACTAAGAATAACAATCTAGTGACAACAGAGTGCAGATTCTTCTTTATCCAAAATAATGAAACTTCAATTTAAATTTAAACCCAACACATCTGTTATGCAGATAGTATGTATTGAGATAAGTGCCCTGAAATTATTTTATGTTGTTTAGAGACTAGATCACTGTCCCTAAACTCTTCTTTTATCTTAAATTTATTGATATGTTTACTCCTTATGAGGACTTAATAGAAAAAGAAAATAATTTTTTCATCCTTTTTTTATAAATATATTATAGATGTATGTCATGTAAAAATAATTTATCTGTACATTTCCCTGTAGGTCTCCCTCTACTCCATCTAGTGAGAAATGAAAAATCTGCTATACAGTGTGTTACCATGTTTAGCATTCTGTACAAGCTTTGTCTATTACTTCTGGAGTGAAACATTCTTATTCTGATGTGCCATTTTTACTGCATAGATACTAGGCCTGCATCTTTAGGTGTTTTCTCTAGACTTATTTTGACTCAAGGAACACAACTGTTGTTCTTCCCTTTATCAATTTTAGCAGATTCAATTAAACATGCTTTTTTCATCTAAGAATCGCCTCAAGAAATTTCTGCCAAGGAGTAAATTGTTCCTTTCCAACTGTTACTAATGAGAATATTAGCTCCTCTTTCCCACTCTATGTGTTATATATTTTAAAGGTTTTTTAATTTTGAATAGAATTAAGTTATCAAGATTTGCTCTTCATCTCTGAGATATCTTTACTGTCAAGTGTATTACATTTGTGTTTTATTCTTTTTAAAATTAGATGGAATTCTCAACTATCCTAATCACTGTTTTCTAAGAATGGGTAGAAAAAGGTACACCATCCATGAATTCATCATAATTATCCCAATGATAAAACAGATAACATTTAATTTGACTGCAGAGTACAGCTGAAATTGTAACATCTACTGCATGAACAACGTGCATAAATCAACAAAGTAATACTGAAATTTAGGAGCTGACTGAAGACAATTAAATTTCATCAAATAATAGGCATATCAATGCTCTTGAAATTCCCAGTAGGTGTTTAGGTGCAAGTTACTTTGACTGCGCTTATGCTTATTTTAAGCAATCTACCTGCCACATCCACTGCCTACATGGAGGCCTCACCGTAAGCCTCCATGAACATCAGACTGATAGAAAAAAGGTGCCTGCAGGTGGACTCAGAGGGTGTGAAGTCACTGGGTGCCGCAATAACAAGGTGTTTTTAAGTATATTTTTGCAACTGGAGTCCTTTGTACTCTGGAAGGGTACTTCTTACCTACCACCACGGACCCATCCTTCCATGTTTTCTAGCCAAATGGATTTTATGGGTGATCATGTAAACTTACCACAAGGGGCAATGTTGATGTCTTCTAAGAGGCTCTTATATCTCATCTGCCTCTATGAGACAATAGAAACAGTCTTATGAAGCATGTTTTGAAAACAGAGATTTTTCTGATCCTTTTTGGAACTCTTATACCCAAAAGCCCACCTTTGTGTTACCTTGCTTCCCAAGTAACCACTTAAGTCACAGACGGATGTGTCCTTGTAATACTTGCAGTGCTAAGAGATTTACAGTCATATTACAGCTATAGCTTAGCATAGGTGAAGTTTCTGGCTTTGTTAGGATAATTCAATGATAAAAAATCAGAACTAATTGGACTCTCTTTTTGTTTCAGATATCCTTGACACAATTTATTTCTTCTTTCATTTCTTTTCCCATTGTTTGGTTTGTTACAACTGGTGTTTAAATACTTTTTTTAGATATCAACTTCTTTTACTTTTCAGTAACTCTGTGAGGTGTCTCTGAATACTTTTTTAATGTAGTTGCTGACAACACAGCTGAACCATTGTAGCTACAAATGAAAGCATTCTTATACAAGTAAAAATTGAGCAAGATGCAAACCTATGTTTAAGTCTAAAAAACCACAGCTTTTTATTTGATTAGGTGTAAGCAGATGCCTTGAAATATTTAAGTGAGGAGAATATTACTTGAACGACAAGTTAAACCTTTCTAGATTATTTATTAATGTCAGAAAAGCAATTATAATTTCCATTTAAATGTTTAATGTTTCAGGTCTCCTCAGAACTGCACTTGCTTGTGAGGGAGATGTTATACTTTTAAAACAAGTTTAATTTCCACAAACTTTATAAATGCGAAAAAAAGAAGGGAGTGGAGGTCATATAGCTACCTAGTCTTCATACAACACAGATTTCAGAATAAAATGAAGTAGATGAGTACTTTTCTCACACTCATCTCTCTCTTTCTGTGTCAATGTGCCACATTCAGTAATGCTTTAATCCGTCATGCCATCACCTTCACTAAAACTGTAAGTCAATGCTGAGTTGTCCACCCACCGTTTTCCTGCAGTGCTATCCTTAGGTGTGCAGAGAAACAGCAATTAAAACACACTGAATTGGCTCAGGATCCCTGTGAAGTGAAGCTGAGAACAAGGGAGGAAGTTCCCCAGGAATAGAAGCAGATCATTGATAACTGTGAATAGCTGCATTTAATCAGAATTTATAAAAACTTCTCAGCAGGAGTGTGATATGCAGAATTTAAGAAATAAATATCAGCAGGACTGTGGTATGCATAAATAAACAAATAAATAGATAGATAGAGAAATAAAAAATCTGTTTTAAGTTTTACATTGTCTCTTCCAGTCAAGGAAAAGCCAATTGGAAAAAGATATTGGAAAAAGTTTTAAGATCTTCTTGAATCACTTAGATAGCAACAATAAAGAGGGAGAAAGAAGTATGTTTGATTTTTAAAATTTATTTATTTTCTTAGTCACTCAGAAGGGAACCATGACATGATGAAATGGACCCTAAGTGGTGGTCCGTGATGAATTCAGAGAAAGGATAGGTGTAGCTAACAGCCATAGTGAAGAGGGGGAAGGTTTTTTATTCAACATTACACCATTTTCTGAGTTCAGAGATTTCTCCTGATGAATTATGAGCTTTAGAAAAGCCTAAAGACTAGCACATAATTTTCTGTGAGATGAGTTTATGTCTGGGATGTTTGAAAATATGATACAACATGAAAGTAAGGAGGGATCCCATGAAGTCCACCTGGAAGAACAGATATCTGTTTGAACTGTAAGCTTATACATGTTCATAGAATGTATATATATAAAAAAATATGCTAATAAAACATATGTATTTATATATCAGAAGTTTCTACATCTATGTATTGATATTTTTTATTCAATTATATTAAATGTATTTTATTTCTGCAGCATTTTTGAGGAAGATTTTTTCTTTTTAATTTTTATTTTTTACTCTCTAAGAGAGAGCTGTGGGATGCTTACAGGGAAATCTTTCATTGAAATGGCTGCACTAGGCAGATCATAAAATATTTGAGAGCAAGTGTCTGGAAGACTCACCAGTCATTGATTTTTAAAATCTATATTTTTTAAATAAATTAAAGGGACAGAGAATGATATGGAGCACAGTTTCACAAGTATAAGCATAGTGTAGGTTTACTACCACACTTCCAGGCATGTTTTCTGCTTGTGCCAAACTGCTGATGTCTAAATGCTTGCCAGTTATCGTGCCCAATACACTGTCTAAATGAGTGGAACAGAGTTCAGGTGTATGAATATATAGACTGACATGTTATTTGTTAATCTGAAAACATGGTCTCTTTCCTTGATTAGAACTAAATATTTTCTTCTAAAAATACAAAAAAGGTAACAAGCAATCAAAAGCAAACTTAAGTCTGCAAAACAAAGTAAATATAAAAAAACCACACGATATTATACTGAAAATGAACCTCCAGATTTGAGAACTTTCCTGAAATTGAAGAAAAGGTACCATCCATGGACATCTACAAAGTTCAGCATGGTAAGGTTCTTCCTATTTCCCTAGCTAATGAAGTCCTTCTATTTTGTAAGTAACCAAACTGTCAATATAGTATTTATTAAATGTTACAATAAGCCAGATAAGTCTCATTAGGTTATGGAGAAGATGTGTCACGCATTAAATGCCATGTAAATGATAGTCTTTGGGGTAACTTCCATATCTGTCTTACCAAAAAATACAAATAGTAAGGAGCAGAAGAGACACCAGATATCAGTATCAGTATTGACACAAAATTTTGTAAGCAAAAATGTTACTACCACAGATTTTCTCATAATGACATATCATAAATATTAATAACTATTAAAAAAAAATCCTGTTTTCAGAAAACTGACGCTAAACCCACATGCTTTTTTTCCATCCATTTGTTAATTTCATGTACTTGGACATTAGTTCCATATACTTGAAAACTTTTGAACTTGCAAACTTAAAAAATACATTCATGGTTTTAACTTCAGTAATTTCTTGAATAGGTGTGGATGTAGTCAGACAAAAGGATGATAAATGAATCATACATTGCCAAGAGTAACTTGACATTAATCAATCTGCTGAAAACCTTGTCTTTTTTATCCTTTTGGAATTTCAAAGCAAAATTTAAAAAGGAATTAAATATAAACAAATAAAAGTGTATGTATATCTCATAATTTCTATATGTATGAATGTTATGATCCCAATTAGATTACGGATACATAAGTGTGCTTTTACACATATGCTCGTACACACAGACATGTAAAAAAGTAGAAAAGAATTGAGCAGGCAAGATTTCTGATGTAAAAGTTTTTATATCCCTTTATCAGGAAGCAACTTAATCTGTGTACATAAAGAGAGTCAGAAACACTGAGGAAGTGTAAGTAGGACTTCAGATGTTCTAAAAGTCTGTCCTCATGCTTCTCCTTATTTTTTTTTCTTATATCTACATTAAAATGTAGACATTTGCATATACGTTAGGTTCATCAACTTAGAAAAGAGGGTATTTATCAAGTGATTTAGGAAAGCAGTAGCCGAGTTTGAAGACTGTCTTTTCCAAGGGCCAATAGGCATTGATAATTCACCAAACCTAGGCTAAAACCCCTGCACTCAGATTAAATCCTCCATCAGAAATGTATGAATACCTCAAACAGGCATTAAACCCCTCAGATTAATTGGAAGCAGAAGTGAGGGTACACATTGTCAAGAAGTTTGCTCCTTACTGACTCTGGGTAGTCACAAGCCTCCATTGCAAACTCTGAATGCCTCAGGTGCAGAAATAAGACTCTGATTCTGTGCTGCACATCTTTAATTCTGGTCACATACTTTAAATAGCTCAGCAGCAAAAAGTGACTACTTACTTTGTTTTAAATTTAAATTTAATAAGCGATGGTCCCTGTCAGCTTTGTCACTCCTCTCTGAAAGATCAAGAGGTATAACGAGAAGCAATACTAAAAGAAGATTAAAAGAGACTCAAGCAACTGAGAGAATTTAAAGACTAAAAGCTAAACAAAATCAGATAGCCAGATAAAAAGATAACCAGTGGAGAGACATCAGAACTATGACAACAAAGATATAGGTGGTGGCATAGGCAGGGATTAAATGAAAATGAAGGTGAATGAGTTTACAAGAGCAAAGCACAGAGATGGGTAAGCAAAAGAACAAAGAAAATACCAGCAAAGAGAAAGAAAGAAGGATCAAAGGAAATAAAATTAGATATAAAAGGCATGAAAGAGAGAAGCTACAGATCAAGGCTAATACTGCAGTATACAGGTAAGTCATCAAATAAACACCTTCTCAAATTTTGAAATGATACTGGATAAAAAATTCTTCCTGGAAGCTTTAAGAAAAATCATCATTAACACAACAGAAATTCTTTAAGGTAGAAACACTGTGTGCTTCCACAGTCAGCCCTCCACAGTTATAATAAACAGATACCAATCACTTTAAGGTATATTAAACTAAAGAATAAAGAGGCAACTCCACTCGGTACAGTATCAGCAAGATCTACAGAAATAAAAAGCTTAGGAAGGACAAAAGGAAGGTCATAGTCACAAAAGAATTTTATATTTATGCATAGCAGAAGTGGAGAGTTTTGTACAATATAATTGTTCTCCAAACAGTATGTTTCTACAGAGAGCAATACTTGATGCAAAACCATAAAATAAAAAGAATAGTTGAGCTGTTGAGAATAGAGCTGTTGCTTAAAATTAGATATGACTATATGAAGGGAATGACGGCACGGACTCCAGCAAAGATGGCGGTAGGAGACACTTTATTGCAACAGCACAGGGTATATATAGCTTAATGCATGCTACACAAGGCTAACACAAGTATCTTACTAAGTTCTAATTGGTTACACACATATCTTACTAGTTTATGATAGGTTACTTGGTCTCGGCCATGTGCTGATCACGCAAACTGTTACTGGTTCTTTCAGTTCTGGGAGCTTCCTCTTATTGGCTTCACATCCTCCTTAACTAGCTTGTTTATCACTCAATGTCCTTGGCTTGTTCTTTTCCCAACCTTTAATGTACTGTTGTATCAAGCAGCTCCACATAGTCACCGAACGAGTCACCCACAACTATATACTCTGAGATGGTAATAAATGAATGTGACTGATCTTTATCACATTGTAATCTTTTTCTTATCAGATGTAAAACTTTATTATCATTTGTTATTAATTTTATATAGTCTATAAAACCTCAGGATTGATTATCACTCTATTTCTAATAGGAGTTAGCATTTAAATAATGTACTTAATTTCCAGATAATTTTATAATATCTTATGTAAAAGGTAAAATAATACTATAAAATAATAAACAAAATAATTAATTATATTCTACCTGTTACAGTACTTGCATATTTTCTAGTTTATTTCTAGAAAATTGAACTAAGCAATATCAGTTTAAGCTTTCAGTTTCATAGCATAAACCTCAGCTGTTTGATGTATTTGTAGCAAACACACAACAAAAGACCCGGTTGAATTGCCCAATAATAAACACTGTTGAGCCGTTCTTAAAGTGCCCAAAGTTTAAATTTCATGGAAATACAGGAAAGAAACCAATCATAGTTTCATCCAGCTTTTTTTGTTTGGTTTGGTGGTCTCTTTTAAATGCCTTTCAAAGAAACACTTTTCATCTACTCCAATGAAAAATCAGAAAATGACTATAAAATTATAATGAAAACAGTCTCAGAGCTGTATACTCTCTTGAAACTACTGATTAAATCAGTATTATTCAAACACTTAAGAGGATATCCAATTCCAAGTCTTAGGTCAATGCCTATAATGAATAACAAAAGGATGGCAGGCATGGAACATTAGCAAATATGTTATTACTTGGGCTGTCTGTCATAAAGTTGACAATTACACATGATCACAGATTATTAATTATAAATAATTCTCCCTGTTGATTACTTGTTTATTTAGAATGGCATGTTAATTTTCTAAAGATACTATAATGAAGAGCATATTTGAGAGCCCATGGAGAGAGGTTTCTTCTTAAATTCATAGAAGACAGTGTTGTGTAAATGAAGGATAGTATATAAGAGCTTTAGAGGGTGAAACAAAGTGAACACAGAAGTGCTAGGGAAATGGGTCTTGCTATCTCATAGGAAGAGAATGACACCTGCAGATGATCTTTTAACGTCTACCAGTAGATGAATACAAAGGAAAGATTTATGAAAGAGATTAAACTAAGACGGATCTGAAATTTTATGTGGAGATCACTACAGTAAGAAAGTGTTACAGGAAAAGGAATCAGAATATTGCCACCACTAGTGTTTTGGGGTTTTTTCATGGATGATTGGATAAGATAGGTGAAACAACGTCACAGCAAAAAAACAAACAAACCCACCCAAAACCAACCAACCAACCAAAAACAAACCAACACCACACAAAACAAAAAAACCTAGCACTGTTCACTTTTAATAAGAAATGCAGTTTTAACTATGTAGACATAAACTGCTGTAAGTGAGAACCATCAAGACTTGGATGCGTGGGCTGAGGAACTGAGAAGAATAATGCTGAAAACTTCATGCATGTATTACAATAAATGGTCTTGGATGAAGAAGGTCAGGTTTCAAATGGAATATTTTGGTGTGAGATTAAACTGGTCAGTATTGCAATATAGATATATACTGCAAACTATGAACAATATTTGATATACATTAACTAAAATAGTGGGTGTTTGCTGTTATTGTTTATGATTGAAGACACACAAAGGAAAATATGAATTGAAAATTTATGTTCCTAAAGAAAACAAGAAAGGAGATTGTGAACAGAATAAAAAGGGAGGAATCAGAGAAGAATAAAAAAAAAATATCATTGTGTTAGCTCAGTTAGTCTATGTTAAACATTAGTAGATGTTAAGGAAACCAAAGACATTAGAGAATTAGAACACAAGTGAAGGAGTAAAGATCAAGAAGGAGTAGAAAAAAATTGTCATTACAAGGAAAAGTATTAGCTAAGGAAAAAAAATAGGAGAGAATGAATGTAAGATACACAGGTTTATTGTGAAAAAAGGTTGAATGGAAAAAGTATGCTCAGATCAGATTTTAAAGGAATGACCTTGGTGAGGGTTAAATCAGAAAGCCAAATTATTATATTGTCTGTATAATGACAAAACGGGAACATCTGAGTCCTGGGAAGTTAAGACTGAATTAGAATCCAGCAGATATGTACAGAAAACAATTACTTGTGCAGAGAATAGGGTAGAGTAGCACAGAAAAAGTGAATGGCTGGAAAAATTTGGAAGAGGGAGATATTGAAGCAATATCTATAAATAACATCACCATAAAATAAATAAATTTTGCTGTTGGGTACTCATTTGCATGTATTCAAGAACAAACTTAATTTGTCCTCAACTATGTCTATCTTGAAAGGAATTTTTATTAACACTTCCACCAAGATTTTCATACTCTGTTCTTTAAATGACTAAGCTTCTTGTTTGCTTCTAGAGCGCTAATTAGCTCTAGAACAATACTTCTGTATGAAGGTATTTCCAAGTCTCATCAAATATTTTATTCATAATGATGGACAGAGTAATTTCTTTTCCATATCATTTGCTTTAATACTTAATATTAGAGGTACTAGGTGTACTGCAATGTATCTTAAAGGGGGAAACAGGAAACCAGTCTGTTCCTTGTGATAGATTTGTTTACAATAACATATTTTTAAAATGCCTGATCAATATGACAAAAGATATATTATAAAAAGATGACACTTTAAGACATAAAAGTAGCTGTAAGATATTTTTAATAATGACACCTTATTTTTGCAAGATTATCCATTTTATGACAAATAGAATTTTTGTTGATTTTTCTTCATTTGCCTGTTGAGTAAAATGTTTATGTTTGAAAGTGAGCTACATTCTGAGTAAACATTAATAAAATTCAGTGAAATAAATAGCTTTTAATGTCCACAGAGTCTATCAAGATCACTTAAAGTAAGCAAGGTGGAGAAAGCCTGCCATAACTAAAACAAAATTCTCATGCTGTCAATCTTTCAGGTTCTAACTGACAGTAGAATTTATTATTAGAAGTCTAACCTTACTAGTAGAAGAACTGTTGCAGTTCAGCTGAATTCTTCCAAGACCATTAAGCTCTCCAGTGTTATAATTTGAACAACATAGTCTGTTCTGGGCTCAGGAAACATTAAAATAAATTAGTAATATGGTCTTAAAATCATATTCCCATCTTGGGATAGGAAGAGGATTCTCAATCAATATTAAAACCTCCCTAAAAAGTAATATTCCTTTGGATTAGGAGGAGTTCTTCATCCTGGTCAGGGAAGTTGCTTGATAATGATAAGAATTGGTGAAAGTTACAAATGTCCATATGAATACTCTCAAACTTGGGCTACACTAAATGAACCCTAAGTTCTTTGTTAAGCCTTATGAAGGCTACTGTCATAAGAAAATAAATTATATGAGTGACATTACATAACAGATACTACTATTATTTGTTAAGAGTGCTTGACTGCCTTTGTCAACATCATCAGCATTCCCTTTTTTAACGGATAATCTTAACAGATATAATTAAACAATAAACAGTATGTGTTTGGTTTCCACAGAAGGCACGATCCCATCGATTAATTAGATTACCATAAAAGCCTTAATTCCTAGTAACTATGTTTTTTGTGCACCATAACTGAGGGTATGTCACAACCAGTTTTTTATTTGCTTAAACTGTACAGATGTCTGCTTTCTAGGAAGCTATATGAGATTATCACAGGCTCATTTTCTATGATGAGTGCCGGATGTAAATTTTGAGATGCACATTTGTGTAAATTTTAATAATGCTTTGTGGGTAAAAATACCTCACTCTGTTCAGAAATTGCCAGAAATATACAGTTTCTGAACTGTGTGCACTGCCTTTGCAAACTTTTCCTATTTTTAGCTCTTCTGTGACAGAAAAGTTGTCAGGCCAGAAGAAATTCTCTCAGACCACATTAGGCAGTTAAATTCAATCCAGAGCGGCCTTTGTACATTTGCCAAAAAGCCTTTTGTTACGCCCTTGGCATGTGAGTTGATGTAGTGCTAAATCCAGAAACTACATCAAGATTACTTAAAAATAAGCACTTGAGTTTTTAAGAACCCAATCCATGAATGAACTATGTGCTGTGTAATGGTACTTTTCATCAGTTAGAGAGAAACCTAAACATGTGCCTCTTCCAGTACAGCAGGAAATCAATGTATTTGTTAACACCAGTTTCCCAGAGCTCAGTATGTATCTAAATGGAAAAGTTGAAAATGTGCAACAAAGTGAGAAAACAAAGAATAAGACAAAGGAGTGGACTTCTGAACAAACTAATGAATAAGAAACACAGAAAGATAAGTTCATAAGATGTCTGTACCTAGAGTTGCTTCTAGAATAAACAACATAAAGAGGAATGATAGAGCCCAATGGGTATCATCTACATGCAATTCTTCATTACTATAAGTAGCAGCTCAAGATCAGAGTTTTAAATATAAAAAAAAAATAAGTATTTTATACACAATGGAGCATAACAAGTATTTTCAAGGTGCTCAGAAAAAACAGTGCTGCCAACATTCTAACACCTTGATCTGAGAAGTTTATAATCTAGAGAAACAACAAAAAAAAAAACCCTCTGTTATCTAAAGCAACAAAGATTTTTCTTTTTGTTTGGTTGTTCATGGAGGTTTTTTGGGGTTTTTTTGTTTGTTTGGGGTTTTTTTTAAGTTATTGAAAATTCTTTTTAATTCTTTTTTTAATACATAGAAATCCCATTAGAAATAGCTATTAATTTCCTGATAACTTCATGGAACTGGTCTTCATCAATATACCCTTGCTTCAAATGTACTTTCACTGAAGTACCTGAGAAAAGTCATTGTCTTTGAAGTAATAAACTAGCAAAAATGTGTATTCACGTTTTTTTTCTGCATGTTGTAGTTTAACTCTGGCTAGCA
>NW_010229972.1:0-1027 GCF_000690775.1 Eurypyga helias | reverse complement strand
AGATCAGCCCTTTCACTTTGTCTGGAGAACTGATCACCGGAGACTGGAGCAGCCATTTTCCTGGAAGAACCCTCACTTGTGATCCTTTTTCCTTTCAATTCACATACCTATTCTTCTAGTATTGAGGTAGGTTTTCCATCCCACTTCCTCATATCCTCTCTGTGCTTACGCAGGTAAAATCATAGGTTTCCCTGTGGTGTGTACCAGCAATATTGTCTCTCTTGAGCAGAAGAGCGCTTACTCCTAACAGGTGAGATACTGGTCTGTACAGGTGGAGAGTAGGACCTATCCTCTTGGAGTTGCTGGACCTCCTCCACAGCCGAGACGAGGAAGAGAGATTTTCTTCATATTCCCAATTTTGCAGAATATATCCTTCTTAATGAAGCAATTATAGAATCATAGATTTATAGAATTTTTTAGGTTAGAAAAGACCTTTAAATCATCAAGTCCAACTGTTAACCTAGCACTGCCAAGTCCACCACTAAACCATGCACTTAAGTGCCACTTCTTTTAAATAACTCTGGGGATGGTGACTCAACCACTTCTCTGGTGTCCTGGTTTCGGATGGCATAGAGTTAATTTTCATTCTAGTAGCTGGTATAGTGCTGTGTTTTGGATCTAGCGTGAGAATAATTCAATAACACACTGATGTTTGGGTTGTTGCTAAGCGGTACTTTATAGTAAGTCAAGGTCTTTCAGCTTCCCAGGCTCTGCCAGTTAGGCAGTGCACAAGAATCTGGGAGGGTGCATAGCTGGGACAGCTGACTCAAACTGGCCAAAGATATTTCATACCATATGACATCATGCTCAGTAGAAGGGGGACTTGGACAAGGGGTTGGAAGGTGGTGAGCGGTTGCATCAATTGTTTTTCCTGGGTTTTGTTTCTCTCTTTTTGTTGTTTTCCTTTTCATTAAATTTAATACTGTTATTATTATTATTGTTGTTCTTGTTCTTATATTTTATTTCGGTCTCTAAATGGTTCATGACTCAACTCGTGCTTTTTTAGTTTTGCCCTTCCAATTCTCTC
>NW_010229971.1:36737-41897 GCF_000690775.1 Eurypyga helias | reverse complement strand
AACCGTTCTGTGATTCTGTGAAAAAGACATGAAAACCCTTCACACCAAAAAAATCCCCACAAATGGTTTCCTAACACTGCATCTCAAGGCCCACGATTGCCGAAACTGTGCTGTGAACATTAGGCTGGGGCAAAACAGGAATAGTCCTGTCTTTGCCTGAAGATCTGTCACATGGGAGAGTATTCCCTACTGGCAGTTTTGGCTTCTGAATTCAGGAAAAATCCTTTTAGTTCCGTATTAGGTTGAATTTGAACACACTAGATGTGTGGTGTACCTCCTGGTCTGAGTGGCGTTGGGGCCTGGAGACAAGGGGAGGAGGTCGGGAGGGAGAGCTGGTCCCCTCAGTCCCTGGGAACAGGGGGCTCTTGCAGGTGGACAAGCCAGGGGCCCTGCCCAGGGTGGGCAGGATTTAAAGCAGGTGCCAGGTGCCTCAGCTGCAGAGGGTGAATGGCGTCGCTCAGCCAGGCACAACCCAGTGTCCTCCTCCCGCCAGTTTTTCATCGCTGCAGTGTCGTCAGAACCACTGCCAAGCCCTTGCTGGGCAGGCGCAGGCCCAACAGCGTCTGATGAGTGGGATTAGGAAGAGGAGAGGGAAGTCCTGCTGTTAGGGGGTTGCACTTGTGGGACCAGGAGCAAAGGAGAAGGCACAGCTCCCTTGGCTCTGCCTTTTAGCACGCCAACTCCCTGAGGTTGCCTGTTCCCATTCACAACCGTGAGCCTGGCACCGAGAGAGCCCCACGTGAAGCTGTTGGATGCGGACGAGGTGCAGCAGTGTGTTTGCTCAAACGGCTCAGCATCCTCCAGCCAGCAGCCTGCATTTTGACCTAAGGGGCGTGCTGCAGCATGTATGGGTTGCTGGAGGAAATTTGCAGTGCATGAGTGCAGTGTTTATTTCTGTAATTATTTTTCTTTTCATTTCCTCTTGGGGTTTGACTGCACCTCTCGTCCTTCTGCCTCCAGAGTTTCAGTGCTACTCTTTGAAAATTAGACAGAGTTATTATGCCCAACATCTCCAGCCAGCACATTAGCAGGGCTCGGGTGACTGCTGTCGTTTTTTGTTTGCAGAGTTTTCTCAGTCTTTTATGAAAACTGAAAGAAAAAAATTACAAATAGCATTATGTTTTTTAAGACAAGTAAGTCCACACAGCACTATACTACACAAGTAATAGTCTTCTTCCACTAGAAAGTTATTGAATAAAATTATTCAAATCTGTATTCATTTAAAATAGATAAAATGGCAAGCTTACACAGTAATGAAATATAGTATTTCATGATGTATATTATGAAATAGAAGAGAATGAGATTATTCCTTTAAGCCTATCAATTATTAAATTATCATAAAAATATATGTGTATAAATAATTCCATGAGCCTTTCTGATTAGATTACTTTGATATGACAGAGCACGTTTTGATTATTCCTTGCTGCTTTGCAATAAGGATTTAAATTCTAAGTAGATTTCAGGAACATTTTCTTCTAAAACTGCAGCAAGAGGTAGTGGGTGGACAACACATAATGAAACAGAACAGGAAACAGGAGAGACTTTAATTCACACAATTATTTTCCTGTGTAAAAGATGATGAAGTTCCCATCACATATAGATTTTTGGGAAAGTTTCATTCAGTTTATTAGATAAGTAACATTCAAGGCATTTAATACAAACCGTTTTGCTACTGCTTACAATACCCTTCCTGCAAGACCAACGGAGAGTGCTGTTGTGAACTCTGAGACCAGGAGGTCTGCAGATGGTGTCCATGCCTTGGTGTAAGTGCTGAGCACCGAGAGCACTAGCTGCTCTTTTAAACGAACAAGCATGAAGTAGGTTGTCATCCCTCTTTTTGTGAAGATGACAGCAATTTCAGGTGCTGGGGTGGGCTTTCCCTTCCTCAGTGAGATCTCAGCGTACCGTGGTGAGACAGCCATGGGCTGCGAGGAGCCTGAAGCAGAGGTGACTGGTGTTTGGTGGATTGGTGGGCTTAGCAAGGGATTATGTTGCTGAAGCACGACCGAAGCAGATTTAGGAACTGGGGAGCAGCTGAGACAAAGGTTGCATGTGGTCTAAAGGAAGAAGGAAGCAGGATTTTTGCAAGTTCTTGGTGTTGAGGCGTGTTTGCTAGAGAAAGGTTCTAACTAGTGAGAGGTGTCCGAGAAATGTAAATGGGGAGAGAGTTTGAAGATGGACAGAAGGACAGTTCAACTTTGCTACAAGCAAGGTGTTTCCAAGGAGCGGATGGGCACTTTCTTTGCCCCGTTTATGACAAGTGCAGAAAGGAGTGGAGCTGCATTGAAATCTGTGTGGTAGGAGCTCCATTCATGTGAAGAGTCTCCATTCAGGGCCTTACAAAGGCTGAGAGTCAACTGCAAAGCAAGGAGGAACGTCACAGAAGCCGAAGTGTGACCCTTTGTTTTTCTTGACCCCAAGGTCCTTGGTGCCACAAAAGGGGACCCCAGTGCTGATTTTGCAGCAACAAATGCCTGTTGTGAGTGAGTGTATTTGAGGAGCAGTGACAATAAGGAATGATCCGAGGTGCTTGTTTCCAGTCCTTGTTTCCCAAGGGACTGCCAAGGGGGGTGTCCTGCATTCAGCCCCACAGAGGTGGAGGAGATGAGGGTGCTGGGAAGCTCTTCCCAGTGGAAGCATTGCCCTAGATAGACTCTCCTGAAATGCATGATCTAACCATCCACATTTACTGTTGGAACACCTGGATAGTGTTTGGTGTTTTTTTGACTCAGTTCTGCAAATCGTAGAGAAGTAAATACAGCTTTTACTCAGCTGTTACATGACGTGGGATTTTTCTAATTTAGGACTGGCAAGGGATTAGGATGGCTTAGTAGCCTTCTCTTTATTTCAACCTTCAATTAGCCTGTGACTACTTTCTTTCACAATCAAAGTAGACATGAAAGGGATCTTTCGCTTTGCCCTTTTCATTATCCCAAAGTGCTGCAGGTCCTTATTAAAGTTCATGATGGAATTAGGGTGCAGAATGATGGATTTAAAGGTATCATAAAACTCTTCCTGGTAAATAGTAGTCCCCAAATATATTCCAGTTGTGACCTGAGAGAGGCTGCTGGAGGCATCCCATGCAGCCATGCGTTGGATCTGCAGATCCTTTGAGCGGAGGAAATGCATTTGGATATGGATGTCATGCTAAGGAGGCAGGCCAGCCTGGATTTCATTACTGCTAATGGTGTGTGTGGGAGAAGTGATTTAGTTTATAGCCAGTGCCAGGCATGGCACAATGAGGAAGCACTTAATTCATACAAAGCTCTTGCTCCTCAGACCTAAAAATCAGGGGTTTTCAAGAAACTCCAGGAGACCAAACATTACATGACACGGTCTTGTTAGCACTGGGGGAAGAACAGAGTGACTGAGGTGAGGGAAGGGGGAAGAAGGAAGCTTCATGACTTAGTATTGATGTTGTGACTTAGAAGAAATAGAATGAAAAGGAGAGGAAAGAGCAACTGAAGGTGGAAAATCAGCAGGCAGGGCTGGCTTTGCAGGAATCGTGGCTGCCAAGGCTGGACAGTTGGGACTTTGGAGGTGCCAGAATTTTTACTCTGACTCCTCGTTTTAGTCTGTGCAACTGAAAATGCAGGCAAACGCATTAGGTCTGGGGCAAGACATCCAACTTCAGAAACAAGAGAAGCTTCTGGGAACTGGAAGGAGAAATGGGACCCCAGGGTAATTAATGCTAGGGATGGAGTAATTGGGAGTTGCTGCACTGTGTGAATAATCACATGGCATCTAGTACTCCAGCAGAGCCACCTCTGCTTTTCCTGCTGCAGTAGGTACTGCCTCAGGCAAGAGGGAGCAGATGGGGGCCTGGGGGCACAGTCTGGGCATGTACTTTGGGGGACCAAGAGAATATTATGCTCAGGCAACTTCAGGAAGAGCTATTTGAACCCGGATCGGTATCCTGAGTGGCCTTTCAGCTGTGAGTAAAGAATCAGTCAAGCAGAAGAAAAGCAGCGCAAGAGAAGGAAAGGGTGAATGAGTCAGTCGAAAGGATTAATGACGAAGATAAGAGCCAGCGAGGGAGCATGCTGTAACAACATGCTGAAAGAGCACCTCGGAGCATGCACCGCACCCAGAGCATGCATTGGATCAGAATTTAAAAGGATGAGATGGCCTTGGAGAGGGGCATAATTTTGGGGTTTATGGGGCCCGAGACCTCTGATCTTTTACACTTACAGGATGTCATTGTGCAGGGGAGCAGGGAAAAAGGGCTGTGAGCTGCTGGCGGTTGTTTGGACATGGGATATGGCTGTGTATCTGTCTGCAGCTCACAACATGAAAACCTGAAAAAAGATCTTCAAAGAGGAATTATTCCTGCCTTACTCATGGCACACCAGCTGTTTCTAATGGATTTTAACTGTTTGTCTGCGATCACCCACAAGGCGTATAATCAAAAGGGTTATAAGCTGCTAAAACTCACTCCTGGAGCAGCCTGGAAAGGCTGTCTCTGGAAATAGCAGATCTTTTAGGTACCTTAATTTAAGCTATGCTGTTCTGTAATTTTCTGGAGAGGGAAATCAGCTGGTGACTTGGCCAGGGGATGTGAAGGCCACGTCAATAATTAGCGAGTGAGTAAACACAGTTTGGAGAGTTCCCTGACTTCTGCTTCATCTGAGTTGAACTCAAAGTGTATGAGACACTGACATTTAGCTGGGGTACTGGAAATTAAATATTGTTTACTTATATTGCAGCTGAATTCAGAAAAGTTGTGAGATACCTTTAAAGAACGGAAAACCTTTTTGGCATTTGCACGTCCCCAAGAAAATACTGAGAGTTCCTGAAGTGATGGCCTTGATACGCTGCTTTAGGACAACTGTATGCTATTGAATATGTTCTATTATGTGTGAGTCATTTGGACGATCTTCATACCCGGCTGTAGGAGGGCAGCACGTGGACTTCAGTGTCTAGAAGTTAGAAAGATGATTTGGCATAAAAGAGGAAGCAGAAATCAGCTAAATTTGCAGAGGATCTGAAGAGCAAGGATGGGACAAAATAATGTGCAATATTTTCTAGAAGTAGTCAAAAGAAAAGGAGAAAAAGAGACATTGCCAATATATTATTGTGCAATGGGACTCTGCTGGCAGACTGAATTCTGCTGGGGATGGATCATTTCTCCTCAGCGACAACAGCAGGTTTCAAATAACG
>NW_010229971.1:26387-36706 GCF_000690775.1 Eurypyga helias | reverse complement strand
CCAGTTTCAGCAGATGAAGAAAAAGAATTACTTGGGAGGCAAATAGAGCAGATTTGCAAATAGAGGAGAATGTTTTATGGCCAGCCTTGCAAACATTTGGCTCCTGCAGATGCCAGAAGACTCTGCATCTGCTTTAATCAATGTGGGTTGATCCTTTCTGATTAGTTCTTTGAGATCCCTGTGGTTCTTACGGCAGTAGTTTTATATTATCTAGGACAAAGCCACTGTTCAGCTTCACACAGAGGGCAACTTACCTGCAAATTCAAACTGCGCATCTTTTGATCGTCAGGGAAGGCGAGTGAGAGCTGATGAACAGAGAATAGACATTTATTAAGAATTCTGGGATTCCTCCTCCAAGGTATCTCAGCTGTCTTTCAGTTATGTCTTCATTAGAGATAAAACAGGCTCTCCTGTTTATAATATCGTTATATTTTGGCAAAAGAAAAGAAAAGAGATGACAGTAGGAATTAAAGACTTCTTTTTCAAGCAGGTCTAAAACCTGGGAAATCGCTGCATTCTGCTCAGATGAGTGTAAATAAAGGCTGCAGAGTGGCAGATACTTAAAGTAATTAAGAAGAAATCTGACACTACCCCTTAATTGCTGTCTCGGGGGACACGGGTCTTTTATGGCAGGCATGTCTTCAGCAGATGGGACAAGAGGAGAAGAAATGCAGTTATTGTACTGGGCAAGAAGCAGTTGTTCTTTTTAACCCTTCTACCCTTTTGTTGCATTTTTACAGCAGGAAGATTACCTTCAGAGGTGGAAGTACTCCACGGCAGGTTGCATGGTGCAAGCAACTTCCAAGGGAAGCACATGTAACAGTTGTCCTGAGAAAGTGTTCTGGCAAGTCTGATTTTTGGGTTTTGTTTTATTTTTGAACCGTTATTGGGCTTTCACATCTGTGTTTAGGATCTGTTGGCCTCAAAATGTTATATGGCTGGGCTTGTAAGCAGTTGGTTTCTGTAGCCACCAGAAGACTCTGTTTGCTTAGATCAAAAGAGACTGATTATTTCTTTGAGATCCCCATGGTTCTTAGGGCAAACTACCTACAATGAAGTCAGTGTTCAGCTTCTCTTCACACAGACAACTCACCAGTAGATTCAAGCTGTACGTCTGCTCAGTTATTAGCATGTGGCTGAGAGAAAAAACAAATCAGCCTGGAAATGCTGAGCAGCGCGGTGGTTGGCATAGAGGCCCTGTGGTGTCACCATGACTGCTTTAGTTTTTGGGACCGTTGGACTGGGTTGGAGTGTAACGGGATTGAGTCTCCCTGTATCTTTATACTGTCCCTATTGTAATGTATCTTCTTTAAGATAGGATCTTCTCTAAACATAAGAGGCAAGGAGCAAGGGGAGAGGGCAGGCAAGCACTGTATATAGCATCTGTAACGTTTAATTATGTGAGACAGGGATTTTCCAATATGCCTTGCAACACAAAGAACGTTTAGATATCAGCATCACAGTATATATTTTCTAAATCACAACACCCACACATTTCCTTAGCCAAGTACAAGTTTTCCTTCTATGGCTGCATATCTAAAATTAGCCTGAAGGTCAAATCTGAATAGAAGTACCCTTGCCATTGAACGTGCTGGGAATGATTGGTGCAATGGGCTCAATTTTCCCATCGAAAACCTTCATTTATTTTTTTAAATAACAGTTGCTTTTACAATTAAAAGAGCTCGGAGAAAGCAAAATGAGGCCTGCTGTATAAAATCATCATCAATATTCTGCTTTCACTGCAAGGCTATTTTTACAGCCAACTATTTTAAATGTAACAAGATGGATATAGCAAAGCCATAGTATAAAAGATGCAGCAAAAGGCTTCAGAATAGCTGAGCTGAGCACCGGCATGTGAAAGAAAAGGCGTTAGATTTAGGAAGATGTTTGTATATGAAAGATACACACAATGAAGAACTCTAAGTTAAGAAATGTGCTGTTGAGAAGGGGAGAATAGTCGAGGTCTAAACCAGTTGCTTAACTTGCAGGTGTACTGTGCGAGGACTACGCAGTCTATACTGCACAAACGCAAAAGCAACATCTTGCAAGAGGTGCATTTATCAGCCACAGTGTTTTATTGAGTGCTTTAATAATACAAGTGTACATCAACTGATCCACAGTCAAAAGTGGCAGGTCCCTAAGAAATTTACAAGCACTTTTTTTTTTTTCAGTAAATCAAAATACATATTAATTTGTTCAACGCAATAGCCTTTTGTGTGGGAAACAGAAGGCTAGTGATAAACACAGTCTTAGTAATGCACAGTGATTCTTGATTTTAAGCTTTTATACAAAACTTGTTCCCAGTAGCATGCACCCACCATTAAAGACTTCAGTACAAAAAAATAACCCTAAACACTACATTTAAGTAGAAATGAGATATAATTCTGAATTTGTTTGTTTTCCCAAAAACCACATGAAAGAAAAAAAACCCCCACACATTAATACAAAGCTTTGTGACAAAGCTCTATACTATTACAGATCCAACATTCTTTGCACTGATAACCAAAATTCCCTGTCTACATTTGAGGGAAACATCTTTCAAGTTAACAGAACAAAAAAAACCCCAAAAAACCCCAACCGAATAAAAATAAAAATAAAACCAAAAACAAAGTAAGGACAACCTTTTGTCACAAAATGGTTCAAAATTTAATAAAAAATAAGAATGAAGGGAAGGGCTATTGATGCACTTAGTGAATGTGCTTGCACAGGTCCAGCAAATCCTAGAGTAGGTTCCTATGTGGCATATCGCTTGGTCCACTGTCTGGCCATTCTGTCGTGCTCTGCTCTGTTAGTCATATACTGAGTGGCAATACTTCCAACCAGGGGGTCAGCTGAAAAGGAAACACAAACCGTGAAATACTCATCAGCCTTGGAAGGGCAAAAAAGCTCTTCTTAGACCCAGATTCATTCCATTCTCTTAGGTTTAACTGTAAGAACAAGGTGCCTACATGTACTAGTCCCACTCTGAAAGCACGCATGTATGCAGGAAGACAAGGAGGAGAAGGTGGGGAGGAGCTGGCCAGCAATTAGCTACATGTTTCTGGTAAACATAATTAAAACCGTTTGCTAAAATTCTGCCTCATGAACAAATGTTCCAGTAATTTTATTTTGAGCTAAAAGTAGCTTTCAGGTGATAAAAATAAACACACTACGCCATTTATTTACAGTATTAGACTCCCACGACTATCTATACTATCGCCTAGGAAGAGGATGGGCTCTAATTCTATCATCAGGTTAAATGGTTTTTTTTTAAAATACTTTTAGTTCTGAAGCATAAAGAGAGAGCATGGGTCAGAGCAGTAAGTAAGGCAGTAAGCACTCTTTTCAAAGCAGCAAAAGTTAATTCCAAACTTTGGGACTTGGTATTTAATTTGTGGGATCTTTCTGAGCATTTCTGTGGCCAAAACGCTGCATGATTTGGTCTTCTCAAGCTACTTCTGTGTTTCCAAAATGAAGAAACAACCTGAAAGAGTATTTTTACATTAATCTGGATCTACAAGTTACTTCACAAATAATTAAACAAAACCTATCATCCCTCTAAGAAATATAAACCAAGACGAGACTTTCCCAGAAGTGACTGTATGTCAGCACCTCTTTTTGCTTCTCAGCCCAAAGCAGACAAATGTATAGAGATTTTTCCCTTTCTCTGGGGGACCCCTACTCTTGATATTTCTCCTGCAACAGCGAGTTTCCTAAGACTGTGCAACCACACCATGCGGTTCAGAAGCACTGATGCCATGGTTTTACCTGACTTAGGACAGATGAACGTGACTTCTTATTAAAGTCAGTTGATAATGGGCTTTGCAGTCGACTGGACATGGTGCCACTGAGCAGGAGGAACCCTGGCTTCCCCAGCACAGTCGTAATCTGACTGTGGAGTTTGCACTATTAACCACCGGAACTCCTGGGACAAGGTGTCAGGCCTTCCACAAAGCAGAGTAAATCTCGGCTTTTTTTGGTGTTTGTTTGTTGATAATAAGAGTTTATGATAGAAGTATGTTGTTTTAGGCAAAAATTAACTGATTTGCTTATTGCCAACATTACGGAATAATATCTAATGAAAAAATCTTTTGCTACTTTCAGGAAGAGCCCCTGGTTTGAATCTTGCCTACTAAATTAGTAAGCAAGTTATCGCTGTGACTGTGGTGGACTAAGTCCCTGTAGTCTCAGTCCTGGAAATACATACTGCATATGCCTACCTTTAGTATATCCAGAGGAGGTCACCGAGACCTGGGCTTTGCTATTCTCACATGCATGAGTGTCAAAGAAGCATATCTGATCTAAGATCCATTTTAAAAGTTTCAGACTAGAAAGTGTGTCACCTTTCACTCCTCAGCCATGGAGAAGAACGATATAGGGGATTCCTGGGAGAATTTTGTTCTGTGCAAATAGGAGGCTAACAATCTACAGGTATTTAAGGAGTCCAAAGTTGTTCATGGCTGGAGGTTGGGGAAGCACTGCAGGGTAAATGGGGAACTTGGGCAATGGGAAAGGGCAAAATTTCTCTTGGCAAAAAATTTAGGGAGTAGCCACAGGGAAACCTTGTTGTAGTATAACACAGCTCAGGAACGAGCCTGACAGCACTGCTGCAAATTCCCACACCATCCTTGGATGCAACACCACTGTGCGAAGAAATACTTTCACAAACCCACAGAGAGAGGGAGACTAAGGGTTGAACTTGAAAAGAATCCTTGGAGCCAAATTTGATGTATGTGCTGGTTTTCATGCTGCTGGGAAAGGTGGGGTTTGGCCTCTGCAGCATCTGGCTGTGATGGGTTCCAAGAATATCATGGCATTATCATCTGGAATGCGGTAAGTGCTTAATGAGGTTTAGTGTGTATTTAAAGTGTTGCTGCTGAGACCTTTATAAAACCTTACGTGAGACGGTGAAAAGTGATGTGCTGAAGTAAAGGTTTACCCAGGAGCTAGAAGCATTCTAACAACATACAGCTTTGGGAGGATTTGGAAGGTACAGACTCTTCCTCTCAGCTCTTCCCAGCATGGAAAGGGTGTCTACTTTCTGCTACATGGGGTGAGGGAAATGAGTGAGAGGAATTATTGAGAAGAAATTGTAAAGAGTGGAGGTGACGGCCTGCAAGACGTGAGGTCTACATGGGTTTTGTTGCACGTGTGCAAATTCCCACCAGGAGAGTGACCTGTGGATCAGCTGTTATCCCAGGGTGCTTCCCTCCAGTCAGAGCTTCCCTCCATCAGTGTCTGCCTGCAGGAAGCAGGACTGCTGAAGCCAAGAGAGGTCCTTGCCTGATGTAGCGTGAGCAGGACCAGCTGCACCCACAGCCAGCTGCTGAGCGGAGCCTGCTAAAAGGTGCTCTCGGTGATAACAGTGTTCTTTGCAATTTGGCAGATTGGCTATACATTTTATTGGTTCTAACAATATTGAATAAAAGAACAATCCCACAGTTAGGCAAAGTGACTAGCTCGTTTGAGACCCCAAACTGAAGAAAAACAGTTATTGCCAGAGAGGCCCAGCTATTTCATATCCCCGTCAGAGGGTCTGGAGCTCTGTTGTCATTATCCGTAGTTATTTATGAGGACTTTAATAAGGACCCTTCAGCGGGTGTTTGAAGAGCTAGCGTATTTTAGCCATTCCTGTGAAGCTGCAGAGCCATCAGGAGGCACAACAGCTTTGTTATTCGGGACATCTGGTGAGGAGGCAAATTTCAACCTCAGATGGGAGCCACCCCACCAGCGGCTGACTGGCTAATTCCATGCAGCGCACTGCATTTGTGCCGGCGGACACGCGGACAGCGTGTGAGCTCCGGAAATGCAAAGTCTCTTTCTGCACCTGCATGAAGCCAGGCAGCTTCAGGCCCAAGCCATATTGTCCCCGGTGAAGCTTGGGCTGGGACACCCAAGGAAACGGCGCTCTCAATACTTAATGAGTTGTGAGTCACTACTGCTAGGCAGTTCATGGGGACAGGCTGTAAAATGGAGATTAAAAGATAGATCAAAGTACCTTAATTAAAACAATTAAAAATTTAATTCCCATCATGCACAAGCCTTGCTTATAGTGTCCAAGCCCTACAAAACACCAAATATGATGAAAAAATAATAGTTCCCATTTACTCCTTAAACCAAAAGTAGCACATGGCTGAGCACCACCTGGTTGCACGACTTAAGGAATATTGTGAAATCTCCATTAGTAGGGCCAAATATTTATTTATAGAACAATTGCTGCATAAACTAATTAAGAAATAAAAAGCAATACCGGATCTCAAAATTCATAACGGTACTTGTCCCATGTTTCCATTTCTCATTACCATAGAACTGTTTCTCATTTTCCATTTGTATATATATGTGGTTTTATTCTCAGTGTTAGAAATTTGTTTCCCTAACTAGTAAAATGCTCCAGCTTTTTCTTTTAGAAGTAGTATGATTCATCAGGTAATCAGGGTTCATTTCAGAAATTCACTCCAAATGGGACTATGTCCAAATGACAACAAAAACCAGGGGATCAGAATACAAAGCTATGCCAGAAATGCGTTATCAGAACAACCTGGTGAAAGAAAGGAAAATAGAATCATAAAATCACAGAATGGTTAGGGTTGGAAGGGACCTTAAAGACCATCCAGTTCCAACCCCCCTGCCATGGGCAGGGACACCTTCCACCAGACCAGGTTGCTCAAAGCCTCATCCAGCCTGGCCTTGAAGACATCCAGGGATGGGGCCTCCACAGCTTCTCTGGGCAACCTGTTCCAGTGCCTCACCACCCTCTCCATGAAGAACTTCTTCCTGATATCTAATCTAACCCTCCCTGATTTCAATTTAAACCCATTACCCCTTGTCCTGTCACTACAGGCCCTTGTAAAAAGTCCCCTCCCAGCTTCCTTGTAGCCCCTTCAGGTACTGGAAGTACCCACAATAAATTAATAACAGTAAGAGCAAAACTTGGAAACTCCTGGCCTGGCAGGAGGTGTGTACTTGGGACCTCTGGGATCACCAGATACACTGTGCCCGGCTTGAGAGCTGGGGTGGCACAACCAGTGTACAGCTCCGGCGGCTGGAGAAGCCGGGACGAGGCAGAGCGGTCGTGTGCCGCACTCACAGCACCAAAGCCCGGCAGCAGCGCGGCGGGTGGTGCCGGCTGCGATAGCCATGCGCGGGGAGTCGTGCCGTGGCACACACCGCCAGCTCACCAGAGAAGCTGCTGCAACTCTGTTGACCTGGAAATCTTGAAGGTCTCAGACTTTACTGTTCCCTTATAGCCCCTGACACTCTCACTTCTAGATATCAGCCCTAGGATGCCTCTATAACCTTTAGCTTGCTTAAGGAAGAATTTGTATCCAATACTCTGATTAGTTCCATGTAAAACTGGAACACACCAGGAGTTACAGCATCAAATTTCAGCAGTGCAAGAGTAATAAAAATATATAAAACCCCCACCAAGTCAAACAAACATGGGCAGAAGCTAAGGTTCAGTGATGCAGCTTACATGGAAAATGTCAGTCAAGAGAACTGAAGTATGAAGAAAGCTTCTGGATGATTTATAGGAAGACTGCAGCTGCTAAATCCCCCCTCACCTCACCATATGTAATCCTCATGTTATATCAGAATTCACGAAATTACTCTGTATTTAAATGTAGTTTTGAAAGCTGGGCGAGCTGGGGCTTGTCCCTAGCATAAAAAAGGTTGGAGGTGCTGCTCTACAATGCCTTGACATCTTCTTCTGCAGCCACTTAATACGACTGTATAAGGAAGACCATTTGCGTCTTGTCTGTTGCAAGGCTAATCAGATTTACAGCCCAGTTCTAGGGAGTTAATGCTATTGGGGATTTGGATGAACTGAGGGTTGGTCATTACAAAATTTCAGCTGTGTTTAATGCTAGTTATACTGCTTTATCATTCAGAAGACAGGCTATAATTCTTTAAAACTACTTTTCCTCCAAATAAATGAAAATATATTGCTATACCGTATTTTTCTCCGCTTGTATTTTTACAGCTAGTTCGATGTCAGCAAATAGCAATTTCAGAGCAGAATTCATCTCCTGGGCTTTTCAATGCTCTTTTAAAAATACAGCAAACATACTCTAGTGAAATAAAAAATGGAGATGGTGTGTTTAACAGCTTGATTTCAATGTGCCTTCTCCATCAGCCACATGATATGCAATGAAATTCCAATTGGTAGTGCCAACATGGTTGAAGAGACACACATTTACACTTAAAATGTACATTACGGGTGTTTGTATGCATTACATATATTTTTATGAGCATTTATAAAGTAGAATTATATTTCTATTGCAGTATTTTACAGTTTTAATAGAGAACAGCTGATGGAGCCAGTTATTGCACCATCGCAAGTGGGTTATCAGAAAGATTTCTGGAGCACCTTAAAAACTAAAAAAAAAACCCCAACAAACAACCCACAGCCCTATAAAAGTCTCAGTTTCTTCCGCCAAATATTTACAATGTACTTTTTTTTTTTTTTCCAGTCCAGGTTTATATTCAGCCCTGTATTAGGGGGAATTTGGAAGAGCTGGCTTCCAGTTGAAGAAGCAGAATTAAAATGGAAGAATTTCCAAAGGTTAGAGTGCAACTTGAAAGGTCTCGTTCTGTCTCCTGAGCTATGAAACAACTCCTTTCTCACAGCTGTGAGAGGCATCCCATTGAGAAGCTCTATGGAACTACCTGTTTTGAAATATTAGTCACCAAAAATTAAATCTGCTTTCCTTTCTTTGGACAGGCTGTGTGAAATGCAGAAGAAATCAAACAAATAATTTTTTAGTTATTTGGACTTCAGTTGAACATTTAGATGAGTTTTTGGTTTATGGAATACAATTTTTTTTTTTTTTTAGGGCTGCCTGTCCTTCCAAACACTCTGTTGTATTGCTTTCTGAATTAAAAAATGGGGAGTTCTTGTTGTTGCTGTGTTTTTTTTTTTTTTTTTAAAAAGTCCAGGTCCTCTGAGTGTCACCTATAGAACAGCTGCCTTGAGTCATCTTTATACAGCAGCACAGGCAGGATTGGTTACCCCAAAATGAAACCTCTCCCAAAAAGAACTTGTATTTTTAATAACTATATTTTGTTTGGTGATGTCAGTGCAAATAGCAGTGCAGGACAGTATATATTCCCATGTTGGCTTGCAGTGAAAGCCAAGTTTCTGAATCCAGTTTTTGTGTTTTTTAATATTGTACCATCCTTTAAGAAATAGGTCCCAAAAGGCACACTAAAAAAAAAAAAAAAAAAAAAAGATTTGGGGGAAAAAGTAGGAACCAATAGTTCACTGAAACACCAGTTTTCTTAACAGCAAATGCTGGCAGCTTGATGCACACCAAAACCATCCTTAAACTTAATTTGAATAATTATTTTGTTTCTAATTATGTTTTATTATGTTGTTTTCAGTGGCATCCTGGCTAGTGTTACAAGAAGGCTGGTCAGTGAAAACTGCAGAAAAAAGCAGTGTCAGACATGCTATACCAAATATATCATACAACAATTTAATAGTCCAAGAGGCAGGGATTAAGAGAAGATGAATTGTTGGTGAGTAATTTTATTTATAGTGTCACTTTGCCTCAGGAAGTTTGCAGAGTTTGCCACATGTCACCTGTATGAAACTTAATGAACTCCTAGAAGACCATGTCAAGGATACTGTGAGTCTTGATGTGGAAAATGAGGTATGTGAAATGCATCATAGTATCCTTCAGTGAGCGTACAGCCGCAGTCTTGCTCTCTTTTGCCATCATTAATAATAATGCAGAGACTAAGTAATTCTTTGGAGGCAGAGGCAGGTGAAGTGGCACACTGAATTACTCCACTAACCTTTCACCTTTGAAAAGAGTGTTCAAAATCAGGGCACAAGTGAAAACGAGTGCAGAGCAGCACTAATCCCTGTTTGTGTGGCAATAAAACTAGCCTCGCGGTTGGAAGTCTGATCAACACACACGTACGAACTGGAACAACAGAGTGATTCAAGTCAGAACAAAGGGCGGTTGCAGGGCTCTGAATTACTTTACACACCCTACAAGCTGAACTACAATTTTATTTCTGACTTTCTTAAAATCACATTTCCAGCTATCCGTATAGAATGTATTCATCCATCTAAGAAGGTCTTCAAAAACTACACAGAAGAATGATAAAGCGATCAGTAAACATTACATTAAAAAAAAAAAAGAGAGAGAGAATAAATAAAAAGAATTGTTTTAGTAAAGAAAAAAGGTAAGCCTCAGAGGAGACGGGAACAAATTCTAGGAAGGCCTAACGTCTACTAGGAAAGAAGTCAGTGAAGTTAATATCCATTTGTCCTGATCTAGGCACAGCCGGCAACCAAGCACCACACAGCTGCTCGCTCATTCCTCTTTCCC
>NW_010229971.1:5112-25976 GCF_000690775.1 Eurypyga helias | reverse complement strand
GCAGTTCTGCAGTTCTTCACAGACTGCTGCAGCGTGGGTCCCTCCCATGGGGTGCCGTCCTTCAGGAGCAGCCTGCTCCAGCCTGGGTCACCCGCAGGGTCACAAGTCCTGCCAGCAAACCTGCTCCAGCCTGGGCTCCTCTCTCTATGGGACCGCAGCTCCTGCCAGGAGCTTGTTCCAGCACGGGGTCACAGCCTCTTTTGAGCATTCCCCTGCTCCAGCGTGGGGTCCTCTCCAGGCTGCAGGGGGGTCTCTGCTTCCCCATAACTTTCCATGGGGGCAGGGGCACAGCCTGCCCTCTCACAATGGGCTGCTGGGGAACCTCTGCTCTGGGCACCTTCTCCTGCCTTTCTGTACTGAGCTGGGTGTTTGCCTGATTGTCTCTCTCACATCCCACTTCTCTTACCTCCTGGTTCCCTTTGTTGTGTGCTCTTAAACATGTTAATCACAGAGGTGCTAATTGGCTTGGCCTAGGGCAGAGGCAAGTTCAGCTTGGAGCCAGGGAAGCTTCTAGCAGCTTCTCACAGGAGTCACCCCTGTAGCCCCTCCCCTGCAAACAAGCCCTACCACACAAACTAAACACATCATTTTAGCAACTACAGTTTACAGCAGAAATCATATGATATGGAATACAATGAACTCTCTCCCAAACTTCTTTCAGGAACTGGTTTTGCAGATTTGGTTGGTCATATCTTAATACTCAGCAGAAAAATCTATATATATTCCAATATATATAGGCTACACCAGTGTGCTAAAACATCAAAATCTGCCTGCTGCAATTGCCTCAGAGCTCAGGTACCTCATTTGGCTGGCTACTATGGTTGACATGGATTGGACAAAGTGGACAATTGCATGACCTCAAAGTGTTCCCACCCAAGTAAAATAACAATGGATACAGTAAGATATCCTTTGATACAGCATTAGATAGAAGGTGACTGACTGTGTTGGAGTCAGAAGAAACAAAGGCTGTCTTTGCTATGTCACTTCTCAGTTTGAGATAAAATCCAGGACTGTCTTCCCATGTGTGTATAGCATGGGAAATAAGGAAATACGGGGCAGATGCATAAGTATTTGAGACAGTGTCTTTGGAAATGGATCTGAATGCTTACACTAACCACCTCTGCATCTGGAAAACTAAGCAAAAACTGTGATAGATACTGTAACTTGGAGACTGTGTAATTTTACAGCCAAAAGTTTGCCTAAATTTTTTGTCCCGACATAGGAAACCCAACTAGTAGTCACTGCACTAACATAGGGCTAAACCAGTTTTTTACCAGGTGACCTATGAAGTTGTGTTCAGTAAATCCCATGCTCCTGGTCACTCACTCATCCAGCCCTTGGCTACCTCTCTATCTACACACTTGAACTCTTTTTTCCTGGGAAAAATCGGAGCAGGTTCAGGAGGAGAAAGAGAGAGTGGGATAAAGCATGGAAGACCCTGAAGTCTCATTCTGTTGTAGAGCCAAGGTGTAGCCAGAGTGCATGTCTGGGCAGGTGAGCAGGCCAGCAGCCATGTCAGATTAGATATCAGGAAGAAGTTCTTCCCAGAGAGGGTGGTGAGGCACTGGAACAGGTTGCCCAGAGAAGCTGTGGATGCCCCATCCCTGGATGTCTTCAAGGCCAGGCTGGATGAGGCTTTGAGCAACCTGGTCTAGTGGAAGGTGTCCCTGCCCATGGCAGGGGAGTTGGAACTAGATGGTCTTTAAGGTCCCTTCCAACCAAAATCATTCTGTGATTCTGTGACTCCTTGTCATACTGCACGCAAGAGGTGAAACTGGGGTGCTTCTCAGTCCTCATGGTTTGCAAGTAGTCATAATGACTCCAAGAAAGTTAAGTGGTCTTACAGTGGTGCCTTAGTTTCCCATCTGTAAAACTGGAATAATGCTTCTCCATGACCCAGGATATTCTGAGAATAAATATGCTAAAAATTACGAGGTATCTGGATACTGTGGCTGTATATAAGTGTATTGTAAAAAGACTGATATCCATGACAACTCTAAAATTTGAGCTCTGTAGAATTGTCTGAAACATATTTGACTTCTGTTAGTTTGTACAGTTACAAAGTTACATAAATATTAAGGCATGTGTGACTTGATTCCAATGTCCAAACTGTTGTCTGAAGAAAAATGTTACCTATCTTGGAAAATAAAAGAGCTCTTCAAATCCAGTTTAGAAAACATCCATTTACTAAAATACCCACTTTGGATACATGGAAGGGGAAATTCATTGCTCTCTCTAGACTTGCATTTGATTGCTGTCAGGCTACCTACCACAGATGTGTGTGAAATATGAGGCTGCCTAAGAAAAAGATGTTTCAGAAATAAGGAGTATTATCTGGCCCAATTTTATTAACATGGCTCTTAAAGGAAAGTGTTGGCAGTGATTCATCTCTGTATCTTGCCAAGGGAAATCATTCTTGTTTAAAGAGTAAGGTTTTTTTCAGTTTTCAGTTTTTAGCTGGATTTCTATAAACTTCACTGGCTGACTGGGAGTTAGCTGAGGCAATCATGGATCAGTGAGGCACAGTGTACTGAACTTGAAGAGTTGTCTTTAATTAAGGAAGAACATGCACCTTTTAGAAGTGCCAGCATGCTGGAACAATTAAAGTTCTGAAATAACACACTTCACTTTGATGCTTGGATGCGTCTCAAAATTAAAAGCACAGATACATTAGCGATGTATGTGTTCATAATAATTAATTCAATTGAGAAACAGTCATTGTTATTAAAAAAAAAGTGTTAGTAAATAAGAACTTGATATGAAAGACATTACATGGCACATAGCTTGATAAAATCTGCGGAAAAAGTTACAGCAATATGCATTTACCTTGTGAAAGATGACTGAGTGGATAATAAGGAAATCGCAGCACTTGGATCTCAAAATGCTGCCAAGCAACCAAAATGCTAAGATCTGTAATATAACTGGCATGCATCCATAGGGTCTATTTTCAGGACAATACTGTGGATGTCTTTTTTTTCCTGAAGATTTATTAAGGGAGGGATAGCTATTCTATAGGAATTCCAGTGTGTTTAGTATTTTTTTCACTTAAAGAAAAAACAAAAGTTATCTTCTGGATTTGTCTCTTCTCAGTTCCCACTACTCACCATCTCCAGGCAAAGGAGCGACCCATGGGTCTTGCACATCCCGAATGAACAGTGTAATCCCAAAGCAACTGGGTGTAAAGGCATTCGCTGTGACGATGCTTTGTGCAGTGTTAGACATCCTATAATCGCATATGCCAAATCACATGTGCTTACTCTGCAAGAAAATCAGGAGGCCCGATAAGATCCACTTACCATGTGGATTCCCAGGGGACAGGGAGGGGAGGAAGTGTTACTGCATGGTCTGGTCTGTGGTGGTATGTAGCCACGGAGAGGACAATGAGTCCTAAAGGCATCTTCATTTTTAGGAGGAGGGTTTGATTGTGAACAATACCAAAATCTTCAACTTGGACACATCAAAATGATTTTAGGTCAGATGCAG
Organism: Eurypyga helias; assembly: GCF_000690775.1. Taxonomy (NCBI): domain Eukaryota; kingdom Metazoa; phylum Chordata; class Aves; order Eurypygiformes; family Eurypygidae; genus Eurypyga; species Eurypyga helias. Next base: position 22,493 of record NW_010229971.1, on the reverse strand, counting down.
GAGTCATCTGAATCCTGCTCTTGAATCTATCCCTTTGTTCCTTTATTGCAATTAATCCTTTTAGTAATAACAACAAAAAAAAAGCCTACATACGTTACAAATGCTGCTTATTTTGGTTTAATCTAATTTTCTCCTTCTTGTCCTATTAAATCTCTTCATTAATTTGACACATTTAAATCCAAAACTGTTATTAGGAATCCCATGCAAAATGTCAAAAGAATCTAAGAGGCTTTTATTTACAAAAGGTGGGTTTGGTGAAGAATTTTATCCCTACTAAAGGCCAATAGGACTCCTTTTCATAGGCCAGGGTCTGAAATCCCTTGGTAAATTGAACATCACTTGGAATAGGAATAGGAACTTAGGTGTGCCTTGCATTAACACACCTACACCTCTTACTGTTGCCCTGTAATAATTTAAAATATAGTCAGGCCTCTCCACTCCTTTTCTATACTTCCCTTTCACCCAGGGAACATGTGGAAGGAAGGTGCAGGCTGTGTCTGGCTCAGACATGCTTAAGTTTGTATCTTCAGCAAGAGGCAGTGAAGAAAAATGCCTGGAAACTAATTTGTTTGGGATTTTTGTCACTACGGCCCAGATGCTGTCTTTGATGGGGCTGGCTTCTTGGGGCTTTTCTGGATGGCAGGCACGGGTTGTTTGAGCCCAGTTGTGTGATGTTGGGACTGTGCCTCACATTGACATCTGCATCTGTGGTCCACACTGTTCTGGGGGAGGCATTCCACAATGTTCCTGCACTACAAATGCAGGAAATAGGTGTCATCTCAGGAGAGTATGGGACAGGGACCTCTGGAGTCAGTCTCACTGCAAATATCTAAGCTTGACAGGTTTCTGACAGTCCAGAGCAGCGCTGCAGAATTTGCAGCAATACTGCCCTACCAAAAGAGGCATCCAAGGAAGATGGATCACACGCAGTGGCTCAAGAAAGCATGAAAACCAGAGTGCCATCCTGCCCTGAAGATTGGTACAGGCCACTTGCAGGGTATTTCTGGAGGCGGTTCACTGAGGTGACACAGGATGTCATATGTAGGGAGCAGGGTGGTGCTAGCGCTCGCAAATGACTGAGGAATCAGCAGGTGGGTGAGAAAACGACCTCATTTTAAGTAACCAAAGGGACTATCCACTTCTAAATTAACTTCAGAACATGAATATAATTAGGCTTAATTATGAACAGGTTCTAATAGGACGAGAAGGAAAAACAGGTTAAACAAAATAATTAGCATTCATCATGTAGGGAGGTTTAGCTCCTGGATTAGTTGCAATGAATTTGCATGACAACGCTGAATAAAGATTGAATGATGACTGAATGATGATATTTGCAGCAGTAATTTTGTATTTAGTAACAGGTAACATAACTTTATTTAGAAATCCAATCTTTCCTGTGTGAGGGGTCATATTGACTCCATTGTTATGTCTGACTAAGTGATAATCACTTAACCAAATTATTTCAGACATTTGCATACAAAGTCCTAAGACTGAGCTGTGGAAAAAGGGTATGCAAGGTAGAGATGGAAAAGACATGGAAGGTCATAAAGGCATTCCTTCTGCTAGTACAATACTGCGTCTTACAGCAACTTCCACTCTCATGCCACTTTATCTAATTGGTAATACAAAGACTTAAGTATGAGGATTCCATGCCTTGAGAATTTTCCAAAATCTGATTCATCTTGAAGTTGCAAATGCTCCATTCCATAGAAGGGCCTTCTTTCTAAGCCTTGTACAGATGGAAAATACTACAAACAATTTACTAATCAGCACTCTATTTCTGTATCCCATATGGATGTGAAATCTTACGGTACAGACCACCCTTAAATTTGGGAGAATTACACCATACATTTTGCTAGTAAACTGTCTGCTACTCCAGTTAATGCACCTGAACTTAATTTGCTGTGAAAACAGGGGCTCGGAAACACACACTGCATATAATTTCTTTTATTTGTTGCCTTTGATAGATCTGCAAAACTGGAAAAAAAAACCCCAACTGTTTCCTCCTCCCCTGCTGAATAATGCAGAAAATTAACCATGCAAAATAAGAGAGACATGTCTTGCAGTAGTGTAAATCATCTCTGAAGGTAGAATCTGAACAACTCAGGATACTGATTTCTGGAATCTTACTCTAGAAAGTGAGAGACTAAATGATTTAACAGCTAACATACTGATACCCAGGATTATAAATTTTGCTTCTCAGGACAGACTCCACATCCTTGTTGTGAATCTGCTAGAGAGCCAAATGTAGCAAGCTTCTTTGCAGGAACTTAAAAGAATGTGGAGCAGTGCGATTTCTACAGTGAAGCAAGAATATCTGTATTTTAAGAACAGGAAGAAGCAGCCTTAAAAATAGTGCTAAACAGGGTCCTGAAGGTGGTTCATAAGCAGTTAGAAACATAAGGCAAGAAATTTCAAAATCTAACCTTCATGTTAAAAAAGGTACAGAGGAACACACACACACACATACACACATGTCCCGCTCCCCCCCAACCAAAAACCCCACTTAGTAAAATGGAACAAGGTCTAAATGTAAAATCTGGGGTACAAAAATTTAGTGGGACCAATGCTGGTTTATTCCAGTTGAGACTTGAGCTAATTGTACTAACTGGGAATAATGAAGACTAGATTAAATTATGAGATTAGAGAATTAACTTCTCTAATTAAATTAGGAATACAAATAAAAGTAATGTCTAAATTTATTAATTTCTTAGTTTTAATTATTTTTCCCTTAAATATACATTGTTCTGTTAGTGAGAAAATATATCCAGCAGAATTGGTTAAGACCAGAAGTGTTGTATCTACATTTTTCAAAAGATTCTGATGTAATTAAGGACACATCTGTATTAGTTAGACAAAACCTGCATGAAACAAAGAAAATACCTGCAATGACTGTAAGTGATTGGAGTGTATTTTGAAAATAAAAGGCAATTTACTTTGCATCTTGGAATTCATTCAAATGAAGCTAAATTTCTATATTTGATATATGAGAAATAACAAATAACTTTATTTAAACACTTCACATTGTTACACGTTTAACATTGCTGACTTATTTAGGTCTTGCTTCACACAAAGATTTATTATGTGTATGCACTAAATTACCTGTCTTCCCTCTGAGGTAATGGGCACAGGAAACCTCCACTGGTACTATTTTAAATTACACATGTTTATTGGAAAGAAAATGAATTGTAACCTTTTGTATTTGTAGCATCCATCACGCCTGCATTTTCTCAGATACTTTTAATTTAACGACAGTTAAGGTAAAGCTCACAGAAACCCTCTGTTTCCTGAGCAGAAGTGCACAAACTTTAAAAATCCTGTATGTGTATTTAGCATACAGCTTTTATAAGCTTTATGTAAAAAAAAAAGAAAAAAGAAAAAAGACAAAATCTAAATGTCAGATGAATTTTTTTCCAGTTTTACTTTCATTTTGTAGTAAGACTGAATTTTGTGTGTTCTTGAAGCCCCTGTTAAGGAATAATAGAAGTCAGGAACAGTTAAGGGTAGTGACAAGACTCTTCTCTCACGAGTGCCAATTACATCCCTTTACATTTATTTCTTGTCACAGATGTACAAAGCCTCTTTACTGATTAGGATTTTACTCAATCTCTGATTTAATCAAATGCCATTTAATAAACTGATGGTGGGGCGTTATTATGCCTGAAGTTCAATTTTTCTCACCTTGTCTTAAATAAAAACAAAATAGGAATAGAAAATTCATTGAAAAGGACAAGAAATCATTAGCAGCACAGTCAGACCTTTCCCATTTAAGGAATGGTTGAAATCCATGCTTATTTCTTCTGGAAAAAAAGAAAAAAGATGAAATAAGATGTGACAGGTAATTCTGTAAAGATGATTATAAATAAAAGTGGTCTCGCTTATCTTTTCCATAGCAAGTGAGGCACACAAACCAAACCCTAACACGTTTAGCAAAAGTTAGAAGGAATTAGATGCTTCACACACCAGTTAAACACATCACACTCAAACGTAGTATAGGAATATTAGAAGCTAATTTAGGAAAATTAAAAAAGAATTGGAAAACACGCTAGCCATGCATGGCACCACCTAAGTTACCACTGCAAAGGCGATTACTGCTCCTGCTTCAACACATAATCTGATCGTTAGCTGTGGTTTGGAGGGAATTTCCTCTCCGGCATATTACCGTATGAGTAAAGTGCTTTGAGGGAATTTTACACTTTTGACTGAACCACTGAGCAATGAGCAGTTACAGGATGGGTAGCGGATTGAATCAGGTAGTACTGGCTCTTTGTAGAGTTACTGATACATCAGAGAAAAAAAAGAGTCAGGCAAGTACGTGTGTGACTGGTATCTGGAGCCACAGCTCAAGACTGCTTCATGCCTTGGATACCACAAAATCCAGATTGCACATTTTATTTTTAAAAAGTATTCTCTACCGTTCACTTTCTAAATTACATAAACCCACCAATATCCTTATGTAAATAGCTCCAGACACTTGTCAGAGAACAAAATAATTTAAACAGACTGCAGACTTCTGAAACTGTAATGAGGGGTTTAAAACTAAGTATTTCTAAACAATCTTACTTCTATAGTTGTGTTAATCGTCTTTTTAATGATGCCTTGTGAGCTTTGAATAGCCTAAATCTAAACACATGAAATGCCTCTATGATCATGAACAACGCTCTTCTACCCATAAGGTGGTGTCAATGTGCAACTGAAAAGAGCAAAGATTCAGGCCAACATAAATAGTAATCCTGATCCAAGCCTCCTCCCCCTGCACACATAATTAGGAGATATTCCAAGACATATTTTCCTGAGAACTACTAAAGGGATGACAGTTCACAAATGTTTTTCCTGCTGTTATAATAATCCCCACAGTCATGGGTTCATGTTGAGGGGACTTAGTCAATTGATAAGAACAAAATCTTGTAACATTTTCACCAGCTCTTTATGACAAAGCAAATTAATTCTCTTTCAGTGCTTATCTATTCATAATTTTCATAATGCGCCGCTGCATTGCTTGCATTTACATATGTTTAATTTCATGTTTATGTCACATCCACAGAGTTTAACACATATGTGTCTGCAAATATTTAAAGACCAGATGTACAGAAAGTCTCTTCCTGGCAGTGCAGAGAGATTCCTAGTGGGACTAGAGATGCCTAAGTCCCATGGGAAGTACTGAAAACTCTGCTGGATGTCTGCCTGTGTCTTTAGGTGCCTAAACGCCTTTAAACATATTGGTTCTGTGTGTCCAGCCCATAATGTGAGAAACTGTGATTCAAACTATAGAATAGCAATTGGTATTGTGTACATATGATAGCATAGATAGTATAGTACTGTATGTTTTAAAAGAAATGGAAATAGAAACTACTGATAGACTACCAAGAATCTGTAAATATCAGCTCTAGAATATATGATGCAATCAGTCCAACTACTGATTTTATTACTGATTTTATATTATTTATTTATTTACTGATTTTATATTAACTTCAGTAACTATATAGCAGGTTCTGCAGAACAGGCAGGGAAATGTACAGTATTTAGAGATAAATAGGTACTTTCTTGCAAAAGAACTTTGTTGCAATTGATGGGAGCGTTTGGCTCGTGAATGAAGTTGATGATGATGGGTTTTTCCCAAGGTAATCCCACCTTTGATGTCGTCCTTCTGCACTCACTGGGAGCGGAACAAAACCCATCAGTTTAATGCTGCGTTTTCCTCTTGTACTCCTTTAGGACAACTTACTACGATGGCCTTTACGTAAAACACCCACCCCCTCTGCTCCCAGTCCAGCAGCACCAAGACAGCAGAGCAGCCTCACATTTTGTATGTGCTAAGCAAAAGCGTCCGGCGTGAGCTCATTTCATCTGGAGACAACCCAAGGCAGAGTTTTAAAAAGGGACAGAAAGGTTATGTTGCAACTTAGAACAAACCGAAAAACATTACTACATGAATTGATTCCTCACTGCTCGGAATTTGTTTCCCGTCTCTTATTTGTTGCCATGCTTGAGTGACACGACAGAGTATTTTCCTGCTCCAGATACAAAGAGAGCATTTTCCATTGTGCCGAAACAGCCCAGAAACCTGCCCGTTTCCTGACAGAGCACAATATACAAACTCTGAAGAAAAGGGAAAAACGGCTCTGAGCTAAAGAATATAAATAATCTCAGACAACAGTGCAATTTCATTGTTTACAGAACCCTCTGCTGCTTACAAAAAGGATATATGGCAAAACGAGATTATTTTGTTGTACATCTGATAGTTCTGTGCTGTGATGTTGCACCTGGCAGCTGGTGGGTGCCAGGGAAGACTCAAAGTAGCAGGATTTAGTAAGCCTCATAAAATTAGACAAATTAAATAGTTTTGCCAACTTCTATTTCAGTCGTTTTCCAGAATATTAATCATATTTGACAAATCTACTCAAATATGTTCTGGGTTATTACAGAAGGCGCATTCATGATTTTCCTATGCTTTCTGTATGTCTTGACAAAAATGTTCTGGAAGGAAACAAAATTTCATTACAAACCAGTCCAGCATGTATTTGGGCATAGGAAAGACTCAGAGTCCTTTCTGATAAACAGAACAAAGCTGTTAAGCTGCTCAATGGGAAGGAAAAAAATCAGATTGGATTCTGCAGCAAAGGTGTTCAATAGTAGCAAAATGTGCAGATTACGGCTTCAAGAAAAAAATTACAAGAATAAGGAAAACGAGAAGAGGCTCATCTCTTGAACTTGCTGTCGCCATCCAGAGTTTCTAAATTCCCTTCATAACTGGGAGTGAAGGGAAAAGAAGGAATGATAATTGGGAAGCCTAAAAAATTGCAGAAGGAACATCTGACGTGAACCGGCACTGACAGAAAGCAGCCTCTGCTATGGAGAAGCACCAGATGAGGAGAAACATCATACGTGCTTCCTGTTAGATCAAGATATACAGAAGAACAGAGAGAAAAAAAGACACATCCATTCTGCTGAGTGGCGAGGGGCACGGACCTGTTCTTCATTACCCGGGGCTGGGTAGCTATTTTAAAGTTTGAACGTGGAAGCCAGACAGCAGAGCTGTGACCACAAGTCAGCCAAATCCTCACTTGGAGCCAAACGCTCCAGCGTGGAACAGATTTTATTTTTACAGCTATGTTACATTTTCCTTTATTAAGCTGCCTTAGATTTATTTTTAAACTTTTTTTTCTTTCTTTTTTTTTTTGACAGGCAAGTACTTTCAGATCTCACAGTAATTCTGAAAATAGATCTTTTTTTATTGATACAGTGGACACCCACTGGGGTATTAAAATGCATGCTGGTATGGCTGGAGTTTGTCAGCCGAAAACACAGAGCTTTTCCCATGGATCCTAATGTGTGCTTTGCAAGTGGCCGTGGCAATTTTGGATGTGAATGCCCCTGCACTAGAGATGATCACTCCAGTGCAGAGTCAGGGGAACAGAGTGTGCCAGTAGGTACCATGCTGAAGGCTGGCAGCCTTGCTCCAGCTCCCAGTGGGAGATGGGATTTCCTGAGAGGGTTCAAATCAAACCCACTTCCCTTTGCCTGGGATGCGCAGAAGACAGTTCCATGGCAGGTGAAGGGGGCAGAAGCTCCAGGCAGCAGAGCAAAAGGAACTCCTTAACTGGACTATGCAGATTTACCTGTCAATACCTTATGCAAATTGCTAGAGATTAAGGAATTGCTACAAACATTTGGATGAAGCTTGAATTTCTCAAATACTAACACAAATTCAAAGCGTGGAGGCATTCAAAACTGTTAAAATATCAGACCTATCCACTTGTGCCCGCACGCTGGGGCCTCCTACCAGGCACACAGGTATGGACCCTGGACAGAGCGATGGGGCAGTGGCACTGCAGCAGGACACCAGCTTCCCTCTGGAAGTGTACACTGACGGCTGAAAGGGAAACGGGCTGAGAAATCGAGACAGTACGCTAATTCAATTCTTCCCCTCACATGTTGTCTGACTTAAACCTCCCCACCTACTCCTGTTTTGCAAAGGTCCTGGAAACAGCAACAATTCCAGCAGCTTTTAGAAGGGCAAATACCGTTCAGGCTTTTGGGGCTTTTATACTTGTTTTGAAAAGTCACTCTCTAAAGTGCTGTTTCAGATCCCACTGAGGATCAAAGATATGCATTAAATTACACCATTGAATCCTTTTCTGCAAAGGATGACAGAACTGGGATTTTATACTCTCAGCAGTAAGAGTACAGAACTGTACAAACCTTTAGGAATATAACAAGAAAAAAAAAAGAAAAAGGAAAAAGAATATCTTAATAACTGCATTACATATCTAACGTTTCCTAAATACCAGAATTTCCTAAATACCAGCACCCTCATGCAGGTTCAGGTAAGGGTGTTAATACTTTTTTGGCAGAAAATTTAGGAAAATCTAAATCACCCCAAACCACATGGATGACTTGTAATTGCCACAGAAAAGCAACAATAGCGTGTTATCCAAAATTGCTGGTTATACCTACTCTGTGATGAAAACAATGAAGTTTCTGGGGAAGATAAAGGCAAAATGTTAAGGATGACTCACATGAAAGAAAGCTTGAAAGCGTGCTTCATGTCCCTTAGTGAGACAAGTAAAGATCCCCATAATCTTAGGATCTTGTTTGATGTTTTTTGTCTTTGCTTAGATAAGTGTAAGTCATTAAAATGCACAGCCACATTACTTAATGTGGGTTAACAAAGTATGAAACCATCTAGTAAATGCATGATTCATGGCAGTACTTGTAAAACACCAGCACATACACTTCTAACCGAGGTACCTCATATTTGAAAACCACAATATGCATTGCAAAGTTTTCAAACATAAGCAGCCTGCTTTTCTGACATGCTGAGCAACTGCAACTTCTGTAAGGACTGATGGGGCTCACATCAAAGTAAGGCAGTGGTACCCGTCCAACTCACTCTTGTAATTCCATTTACTGTGAGGACACATGCACTTCAATCTCATACAACGTTCACAGCAAACCTTATATGTAACACTGCACAAACTGTGTCACACTTTCTGGTGGGTTTATAGGATAAAGAGATAAGCAGCTTTGCATATGCCACTGAAGTACCTGAGAGCAGAGTCAGACCAACTAACCTGGCCGGTGCTGACCCAGGTGAAGCAGCTACTGCTGCCAGTTGTCTGTGGATTTCCTTTGCCAGAGGTTAATTCCCTTTTCTAGCAAGAGCTTTTTCTTTATTTCTTTTGCTCTCCCTTCCTTCCATTTCCTTTTTTTTACTTTTCTTTTCCTCCATCATTTCACTAAATTGAGTTAGAAGGCAGACAGTGAAAATGACAGAGCTAAGAAAGAAATAACCTTTGACAGGGCTGGCAGTGGGATAGGGACATCCAACGGGGAGCAGTAAATATTTCAACCCGGGTGACGGTGATGATGAGCGGGTTAGTCTGTCTAGCCGTGCCTCATGCCCCAATGAACTCCACACGAGTCAGGCACGTTGAGGAAGGATGACTGCAGCGCGATGGAGGGGCAGGAGGTGGCTGCAAGGCGGATGGAAAGCCTCTCTTATGCAAGAAGGCTAATAGGCACAGGTCTGGTTAGTGTGTTTCTAAAGAGCAAAGCAAGCGAGGATCTGTAGCGCTCCTCCGCTCTCTTTTTGGTTCCTGCAGACAGCCAAGTGTTCAGGCGAACCGGGCATACCTGTGGGAAAGCAACGTGGCTGCTCCCTGCCCCAGGTCGCCCCTCTTCGCCTCTGTCTGCACATCCCCAGCACAGGACAAGACCAGGCACGTGGGGAAGAGGGCCAGGAGCAGCCCCAAAGCATTCAGTTTGGGAACATCAACTGAGGGATAAAATCCTCACTGACCGTGGAACTTGTGTGTGGGAAAAACAGTAAGGAGCGAGAGGTGGAGGATGACGCCCGAAGTGAAGAGGCTGGTGCGAGGAGGTGAAGCAGGCTTTGTTGTGATGCCCCAATCAAGGCTTAGCCGCGTGGTACTAAAGAGACATGATTCGACGTTCATACACCAGGGATAATCAGGCCAGCCAAGTTCCAACTCGGAACGTGAGAAGAAGGAGGCCACATGGAGAAAAAAGTTGCAGTGCAGTCTTGTCAGTGTTTCAATTTATTTTCCCTGAAGCATTTGCAAATGAGAATTTTTCTGGGGCTTGAAAGCCTTGGGCAGGACCGGGGTGGCCATGACCCAACTAAGAACAGTAAGCATTTTAACCCAGATCAGCACCACCAGCTCTCTAAATATAAAAACAATTAATTCGGTTTTGTACTTCAAGCTCAGGGTCTGGCTGAATACTTAAAGTACTTTTATGCCAGGTAAGACAGTTTTTCATGATTTGACTTAATCCATTTTCAAAGAGGGGAGTGTCCACACATGGAGTTCCTCTGAAATAACTAACTACCCACATAGGCAAGCCATAGCAGTAGCACTGGAAGTAAATATTTTCATCACTCAAGCTCAGAGCCCGTGAGCACTTACTCACATACTCGGTTTCATGCAGATGAACGTATCTATCAGGTTTTGGAGGGTTGCTCATGCGGATGCCAAAATATTTACAGGATTGGAGCCCTGCTTTGGTGAAAGAGATGCGTGCTGTACCCCAGACAACCACCTTAAAGAGCTGGAGTCCCAGGATTGAATGCTAGTGTATCCCATCATTGCTCCCACCTCTCTGATACCATTCCAGTTGGCGCTCCTGCACTCCCAGATAATTCATACGTGTTCACTCATACGCAAACCCTATGGCACCCCTTCCCCCCACAAAAAAAGTCAGCCAGCTGTTACAAAATTCAGACACTTCATTAACACAGTTTACTGGCTGATACTGCCAAGCAAAATAGAGACAATTAATAATAATCAGGACTGAAGGGTCTGAGACAGCTTATGAGTAAAGGATTGTATGAGTTGTTAAAAAGGGACCAACTCGCTCCTGCCTGGAGTGATAGGGAACAAAGGGCGGTGATGTATAACCGGCGAGGAAAGAGACTCTCTCCGTGGCTTTTGTAGATTACTGTGTGAGTGACAGGAGCGGCAGGAGCAAATACCTCTTTTCATTTGCTCAGCCCGCTGAAGAAGAATAGCAGCGCTTGCCAATGGAGCTGCAGCTGTGCTCCAGCTCCGTTTAATCACTGTGTATGACTGAGGGTTAATTAGCTGCCATTCTTACTGCTATTTGTTGTTCTAATGAAGATTTGCATAAATGTAAGACTAGGGGGTAACTGATACTTGATTTTTCCCTTCAGAGTGGCTGGGGGTGGAAAACCCGCCCATCCCAAGTGTTTATGTTTGTGGGAGATTTCAGTGTTGCCTTTCCATTTGACCTGATCTGCTTGTGGCTGATGAATGGTGAACAAAGAGTTCAGAGTTGCTTATCAAATAGAGACCCCTGTTGGGATTCTGCCTTTAGAAAGGGGCAGACTAGTTAGATGAGGAGAGGACCGAGGGATTAAAAAATTGCTCCCAACTGAAAGAGAAAATACGTATATTTATGTCTCTGTATATATATATATACGTACACGTGCATGTGATGTGTCTCAGTGATATATATATCAGTGATGTATGTACATATGTATGTATGTATCTGTCTATCTATCTATCTATCTATTCATGTTCAAACTGGGTGGCATGGAACCAATAATTTGTTAATGATAAAATGCCATAAAAAATTAATGGGACAAGCAGTACAACCAGAACAGGCTGTAGTGTATTAGGCAATATACTAAAAAGTAAGAACTTGTAAGTTATTGCAAGCCTTTTGTTGTGCATCACTAATATTCAAAGTTCACTTATTACAAAACCAGTATCTAAACCAAAACAGGCAATCTCAAGGGAAGGCAAAAATGACTCAGCGGTTCACATCAGCCTGCCATCAGCAGGCTCCCTCCCCTAAGAGGGGAATTCACAACATAAATTAAGAAATTGCATCCGTTCCTCAAAAAATCATAGGGAACTTTTAACATGAAGCAGTAACAAAATCCAAAACTACTTTGTAGTTAAAGAGAATGTTTGAAAATGAAACGTCATAAAATTATTTACTATGGTCATGACAATGCTGATGGTCACTAACTGAAAGAAACTGAAGGGAGGAATAACCTCCTGTTTTTAGTATGTTCATGTGTTGCATATGATGATACATTATGGGTCAGTGTTTTCAGTGTTCCTCTTAACACACCTGGTCAGCTAAAACTGATGTTTGACAGCATCTGTTAAACAGTCTGAGGGAAAGAAAAAGCTTGAGAAGGCAGATAGAGCAAATTTCTAATTTTCAAATCATTACTGGAAAGTGGCCAGCTTTCAAGTTGACTGTACTCCTCCAAAAAGAGGTGACCAAAAATGAGCATGTACTTACAGCCAGTTTCTCAACCCCAACACAGTTTTGCAGCATCTCTAGCTCCTTACCTGGTCCCTAAGACACGAGAAAATATTCATCTGCTTTTCTTCACACTTTTGTCATCCATCTGCCTGACCTTCTATAGACACCTCTGCATGTTTTGGGGTAGACCCAAGCAGAAGTCAATCTTTGAGACGTAAGCAGAGAGCATCCAACACACCTTAAATAAATGTGCCTGAAATGGTGACACAGAGCTCTTTCAGCTCTCCCGCTCTTAGCTGGAAGGAATGCCATGGGTTTTTTTAATTCAAACTCACTTGAAAATAAAAAGAGTCAATTGCATTTTTGCCCACTTTCACCTTATGCTGAGCCTGGAAATAATTCAGTCTTCTGTTATGACTCAGCCCTTGATTATATAAAAACCTCACATTCTGTCCTTTGCTTTAGCCTTTGGTTTGGAGAGAAAAGTTTAAATACAGGAACCCAAAAGGTTTAAAAACTAGATGTCAAATTAAACATAAAATTTGAGGTGCACAATAAAAAATAAACCAGGAACAACCCTCACAAAATGCAAACAGATCACTTATTTTTCTTTAGTGATTCTTTAATAATTTCCATATACTATGATTCTCCAAGGCTACAGTCAGAAGCATTCACTGGCAAATAGGGTAAGAGAAAGTGGAATTTACAGATCTAGTGGTCAATGGCAGAAAACAAATCTAAAAGAGCAGAGGGAAGAGGTTAAGTGCTATGCTAGTTAATAAGAATGACAGCTTGCTTTGAATACGCATACTGGCTGTCCAGGATATTGAATAAACCTCATTTAAATTAATTTTCATTATTTGTAGAGTCTGTGTTAGACATCTATCACTGTCAGTACTATTAATATTCTTTTCAGAGACCACATTATCAGCATATTTAAATGAAAGCTTTCCTTTTCAATATTTATTAACTCATTAATATTTCTCGGTGCTAATATCCTGGTTGTAATATCCAAATTAGTGCCTACTACAAGGTATTTTCTATTGATTAGACTTTTTCAATAAAAAGATTTTTATTCTCAAGTGCTAAAAATGCACTTGAGCTGCTGAAATTGTGCCTTCTTCCTACATTATGTCTTAATTTAAATGAATGGCATTTAAAATTTTCACTTATGTCTTTTTAGTAGGTAGCAGTAAAACAGTGCACTGACCACATCCTAGTAGCTGACCGAATATGAACTGTAAATGAAGGTGAATGTGGAAGTTAATCTGTCTTACCTGGGTTGCAGTCTGTGAGGAGGGAGCAGATGGAGAGGAGAACTTTAGAAATGGTTAACGCCGGGCTCCAGTTGTCTTTCAAAATGTCCAGGCAGATGACGCCTTGGCTGTTGATGTTGCAGTGGTAGATCCGTGTCCGAAATGTAACCTAGAAAAGACAGTGTGTCTAAGCACAACGGTGTTCAAGCCAATAATTACGTGACTATTAAGCAATTAAAAAATTATATGAACTAATATTCTGCTTTCCTGGCTGAAATGAGAGTACTCTGCTACTGTCAGTTAATGATTGGACAAGATAGGGAGATTCATAAGAAACTAAAGAAAATAAAGTCAGCCCCTTCCACCTGTGGCCAGCAGTGGAACTGGTTTGTGCAAGGTGAGAACAGGACACGTCTCCTGAGCTCCCTCTTGCCTTGGACTCACTGATCTCATGATATTTATATGGGGCCAAAAAAAGCTATTCCAGCCCCTGGTCTGGATGGTGTTCATAACTCAGGCCCACAGCTACTTCATGCTTTGAAGGGAGGCAGAAGAAGACAGGTTCTTCTGCTGTCTTCATCTGTTCACCATTTGACCCAACAGATTAAGCTGGAAAAAAATGTGGAAGCATCACATCAGTGACTCCTGGAAAAAGTAAAGTGAAGTGTCTTTGAGAAAGACTGCTCAAACATAATGCTTTTATTTCCAAATTTTAAGTTACAGTTGAATCACTAGAAATGCTTACAAACACCTTTTTTTTTTTAATTTTTGATTTTTTAATTTTTTTTTTATTTTGAAGATTTCTGTACCCATTTTATATTGTCTCCCAGGTGATCCTATATGTAACAAACCAAGGAGGACATCACTTCTTTTAGCTCAGAATGATGTGCTTCTACTTCAAGTTGGAACATATAGACCATTTGTTTTAAAAGAAGTTCAGAAAGCCCACTTTGCAGTTCAGAATCGATACTGGGGCTACCGGGTAAGAAGTGACAATATAAAAAACTACCTCTTGGGGGCCTCCATCAAGGACTAATTCCTCCATCAGTCCTACCCAAATGACAAGCCAAACCAGATGGTTTCATTGATACGTTCATAAGAACTAAAATTAAGATGTACAATTTCAGTGGTCTACCTCCTCAGCAATAGCCCTGCCAACCGAGGGGCAGATGAGGCAGGAGACAACAGCAGGCAAAGCACCCCCCAATTTAAGAAAGCTGTGCTTTTCACCAGAATGGGAAAGTGCTAATAACTGGGTGTGCTTAGGCACCTATCCCAGCTCTACCACACAGATAAACTTGCTTCTGGAGAGTAATGGAAACTCATGATAGGCATGCTCCTGTTCTGATTTTATTCAATATCAGAAATCTCAGTCATTTCAGTGGAATTGAGATCAGGCCACTTATCAGTAAGCAGAAGAGAGGACACAAGTGAAATAACACAGTACCTGGTTTACTTCTATTAAAAAACCACAATGCTCTAATACACTGGAAAATTCTGCCCCTTTGGATAAATCAAGCAGCTTTGACTAAATAATGAAAAGGTAGTACATTTCTGGTATTAAAACACTACATTCAACGAGAAATCCTTTTTCTCCTAAGTACTTTTCCACATAAATCTGGGAAAGCACTTTTGGGCCCAGTGTCATGCACCAATGAATTCTGTAACAAAGATTTCAACAAAGCAAGTTCATCAGTTTTTAAACGCCTCTGTGTCTAAAGGTATTGCACATTGACAGGATATTTTAATAGTCAGACGCCCCATACCCTACGTATTTGTAGGTTCTTTCCTTTTTTGCACCTACAGTTGTGGTTTTACTTATTGTTTTCCAGCCTAAGTGCTTCATTTCCGGGACTTCTATGAGAATTTAAAATATTTCTGGCACAATGAGCTTAATTCATCAAAACACTATAGCCAGAGGATCTATTTTTGCCCCTTATTAGGAGTCCACACACATTCAGCATTTGGAGTGAAGGAAGTCTTCCGCAAGATCAAGAAAATAGTATGTAGGGATAAAATTAAATGTTTGTCTACAAAAGGAAGCTATTTGGAACAAGGAAGGTTACAAATACACAAAAGTGGTAAATTACCTTACACAAACTGCATGTCAAAAGTGTCCACAAAGGGAGCTGGTGTGGAGGAGCATCCTGTGAATTGCATGTCAGCGTTCATTAAGTCCCTGGACACTTGAGATATAAGAGAATCAGGGAATGCTTCCCAGCAGGATGTCCCATGACTTGGCAAACACTTCAGCACCTGCTTAATTTTATTTTGTACGCTTGCTTCATTGCATTGTTGGAATACAGATTTTGCTTAATTATTTTTCCTGAACAAGGGTGCTTTCTTATGCTTCCATGATGAAAAAATTGAGGACTTTATTCAGTGATATCTGAATACACCGAGTAATAAGATACATGCAGTCTTTCTGAATGTGGGGGAAACACACTGAATCCATCGCACAGATTAAATTCCACCCTCTGAATTATTTATAGATGGGTCAATCTGAGCATGTAACCTGCTTTAGAGAAGGCCATCAATTTGGGCCTGTATTTTAATATTTTGCTGTCAGCTGACAGTACAGACATGTTGCCGCATGTTTCCCTGACTTAGCTACTTTACAATCACTGCAGTATGCAGGATTCAGAGAGACACAGGGATGAATGGAGGTAGTTCATGTCTTTCATATGCTGTTCAACACTCCACTGACATCTTAGGCTACCTGGTGGATAAATGCACATGGGCCTACACCCGTTTGTAGTTGGAAGGCTACTTTTAGAAAATGATTTAGACTTGAAATGTAGCATTTCTTCACTATGGGCATATCTTAAACCCATGACACTGAGGAAGGCACCCACTCCCAAGATAAGGCTTGCTGCTTATCATTGAGAAATATGTCACCAACTCGCCAAACACGCCAGTGCACTTTAATACGCCTGCTTAAGTACACAGAGACATTTTAATGACAAAAAAATCCAAGCTGTATTAATAACAGTCTTAATACGATGGGAGCTGCGTACTGATGGTGGCATGTAATGGTGTTCTTATCCCAGAGCAGCATATAGTACAATGAGGGATGACACACTGCTTTCCTCATCTAGGTATTGCCTCTAATTGCAGCTAGTGCGGGGAATGCTGACATGTAACTTTCCGGATGTTGTCTTTACCATACCCACATTTTAAAGGTATGCAGGGTTGTTTCTATTACGTGTGTATAGAGAAACCAAGTGATAATACCATTCCAGGGGAACTACATTTTCTTTGTTATGGTCATATTTTTACTTTTGATGCCACTTAAATGGTTCCTATAAACAGTGTGCTCTAATCCTATTTATCCCCTAATGAAAACACCTAAACAATCCCATGCAGGGGCTCAAGGGAGTACGTGGGTGTATAGGAGAAGTTATCCTCAGACAATTGAATGGTAGAGGAGTAATTTATCCTTTTTTTTTGAATCATAAGTATCCTCCATGGATTTATTCTCTTTGATTCTGCAGTTTTAAGAGGGTATCTCATTTTTGTTGAATAAAACTGCAGGTCAGAAAAACGCAAATCACAGGAAATAGGGAAAAATGGGACTATCTTCTGAAAATTGTAAGAGTATGATAAACAAGCTTTTGAAAGGTAATGATAAGGAATTTATATTCAATCAGTTTTGGGAGTAAACAATAATAAACTCATCTGTTTATCTACTGCTGACTGCCAAACCTTCCTGAATACTGTGAAACAGAACTAAACAAGTAAAAAATCCCCTTTATATGGTCTCTAAAAAGAAAATCTATTCAGAAGGAGGAGAAAAAAAAAGATCAGAGAGAAAAGAAGTACATGTAAAGCTATGGCTGGCTGTTCACTGAATAAGTTTTA
>NW_010229971.1:0-5080 GCF_000690775.1 Eurypyga helias | reverse complement strand
AGAGTGAATTAAGATGGATTTCAGTTGAGTGATTGGAGGCAACTGGTTGTAGGCAAGATAAATCACTCCTGGATCTCAGAGTGATTTTGAACACCAGTTTTCCAGCATGATATAGTCCTAAAATCACTCACTATCTCTCTTTTGCACCTAATGTTCTATGTTAGGTCTAAGCCCAAGCAGCCACTGTGGCATTGGCGCCTATGCATGTGACTTGTTTACTCTTCACTGTGAGATTCAGAGACAGGCCCATAAAGGCACCACAGCTCTGAAAGGGCTGGTCCCACAAACACATCTCATGCACTTTCAGACTCCACTGAATTCAGTTGGAATTCTCTTCAAAAACGCGTCAGGAGGAAGAAACGATTCTCCAATTTTGCGCACAAGGGGTTACAGCATGCACGCAGGAATTGCCTTCTTCAGCCTGTTTGGGTTCAAACCCTCCCCTCCTGTTCCTCATTCTTCCCCCGAAGCCTGGTGACTGTGCAGGGAGAGATGAGAGATTCCCACAGTCAACAGGAGAATAAACAAAAACAACCCCTTTGGCTCGGCCAGCACTGGAAGCAGGGCTGAGATCCCAGGGCTCTCATTCCTGCAGTTTTGGAAAGTTCCTTCCAAGCTCTTTTATTTCTTACAAGGGTGCAATCCTGCATGCCTGTCTGAGATGAAACTTCTGTCTCCTGCAAATATTCCCCTGGAGTTCTGTTTTAATAAAACTGCAGTGGCACTACCTGAAGTGGAAGAAGTTGTACTGCATACAGAAAAGGTTATATATATATTAAAAAATATGATGCCCTTTATGATGATGTTCATGGAGCTCAGGAGGGACTAAGTAGTTCCCATCTCAGTTTGTCAGACTTTATAAGCAATAGATTTGTCTGCTGAAGTAGAGAGAATAATAAAAACAAGATCAGGCCTACACTCTTCAGTCATATTAGAAAAATACCATAAAACAACCTAAATGAGAAATATCTATAGCTGTGACGGACACAATGTTAATGCAATAGCTTTTACACTAATTAGCATCCTTAAATTTCTTATAGACTGCACTCCTTTTTATCTATGCCCAGCACTGAGGCTGCCTTTCTAAGACAGGGTGATCCATCTCCAGTCTGTATCTACAGATTTGTTGCATGCACATGAACAGCCGTTGAGATACTTAATGGATTATTGCATAAAGCACATAATAAATGACTGGCCATATGATGCTCACTATTAAAGAGCATGATTTAAATATATGCCAAGAAATTAACTTCAGCCAGTTCTTAAAAACCTTGCTCACAACTAATTTTAGTTAGTAAAGAATAGCTATAGTTTATTTTATCGAAGGAAAATATATGTCATCTGCGTTAGCAGGAAATAATAAATTGTAATTACTTTTCCTTGACCTCCAGAAAAGTCTGATATGCAAACTACTCTGGGTTTCTGTGGCAAAATGCACCATGCGAGACATAGCCAGCCAAAAGTGATAACAATTTCAAAGGGACATAATAGCATCCACACGAGTTAACCTTTAGTATTCACTGGAAATGAAACTATGCGGTATGAGTAATTATTCATTATGTTCATGGTAATTATGAAGCTGAGTAAGTACTCACACTGTCTCATTGAGCAGACTGTTGCAAGGAAAAAAATACCGAAAAAGCACAGCAATACTGAATTTCCACATTATGTAAATGTACTCATTTTGCATGCAGATTTAACAGCAGAAGAGTAAAAAGGGAGCTTGATGTACCTGAGAGGACAAACAAAAAATTATCCTAAACTGCACGAAGTTTTCTGAAAAGAAAGGAAGAGCAGGAGAGAGCAAGGGAAATGGATTACTGTTCAGGTTAGGGATGTTCAGAACAGAAACGATGCTGTTAAGATGCACAGCATCAAAAGCTTTCTCTGGCAAAATCAATATGAATTTTTCTAAAATTGTTTTCATTTAATCAGCTTCATCATTCTCACAATTAGTAATTCCATATGGAAACTCAGCAATAAGGTCCTTTTATAGAGAGTACAATTTTTAAAGATTTACTGGCCATTTAACTTTTATGAAAGAAACCCTCCCCTGCGCAGTTTAAAGCCCGTAGGCTGTACCGCCCTACCTTCACGCCCCCCGGAGTTCACCAAAGTGCTCCCTCACGTTTGGTTTAACGCAACCCAACGCTTCTCACCTAAATGTGAGGAAACCTGGGACATACCAACGTTTTCATTTTACATGAAAACATCGTATATCACCCTGTGATGGACAGTACCTGGCATTTTACTGTTCTTCCTAAGTCTGCTACGGGGAGCTCCTGGGCAGGCATGGGGCTGCAGGCACTGGGCTGCTGGTTGGAGGGTTGTGCAGGCAGGCTGCAGGAGGCACTTCAAGTCCTAAATTTGATTCTAAGAAACCTGGTCTTTTTTTAGCTGCCCAATTTTAACAGCCTTTGGGTATCTAGGTGCTCACTACATGAAAAGCTCTAAGCTGATTGACCTCAAACCCATAGTTTTCTGTCCTAATCAGTTCATCTGCTCTTGTTCTATAGTAATAATGTACGTAAAATTTTCTCTCACATCTGTATATCTGTGTGCGTGTAAAAGAGCACAAGGACACTGATATATGATCTACTTTTAGATGACGTGGATTTTACGCAGCAGTAACACGTGTGTGACATAGCAGAATTAGGTAGCTTCTGAAATGTCCAACAGACATCACAAGTCCTCTTTTGAAAACGTTTTTGACAAGCAGTATGAAAACCACTGCTGTGAGGTAGAAGATATTCCCTGTAAGATGCCTCCACAGGCCTTTTTGAGGAGCTTCATGTACTGGGCATTTATAGGAAACAGAAAAAAATGACAAATCACCTGTTTTGGAGAGGGAAACCAGGAAGATTTTAGATGGATAGGGGACATTTTCATCAAGACTAAATAAATCAATACAAACTCATGATATAAATTGGCATATTAAAACAGAGTGAAAAAGAAGGCTGCTCATTAGAAGAAATGACAATTCAATTTGGCAATTACTGGAAGAATTGTCAGATAACTGAATTCCAAGGAAAACTCAGAGATTTACACAGCATTGTTCCTATCAAAAGTGACTTTTGCATTTATTCACAATAAAATATAGTTATTAATCTTTTCCTCAGCCTGCCATATTTCTGCTTGCATGTCTGTCCCCTGCTTCACATCTCTGTGATTCTGAGAGGTATCCAACTTTCTTAAGGAGCCACCTGGTTTTGACCCATCCCTATAAGTTCAGCATTACCTGGAGATACGGGATCTGTGGAATGAACGACTGAGGTGAGGCAAGCGTGGAAGCGCCTATGGCTGTTCGCATGCCTGGGAAGAGCCGCTCCATCAAGAGCAGGGCTTGGGCTGGTACTGCTAGCTTGGAACACGGTCTGCTGGTGGCACGTTGTACATTGCTCCCTCCCAGATTCCCGCACATCTGATTTCTGCCTGTAGCCACCCAAAGCCTTTGCTTGCTGGGAAAGCCTGCCAACTCCAGCTAGTGTCATGGATGAAGGATCCATGGGGCAGCTCTCAGCAAGAAGATGTAAATAGCAAGGCTGGGCGAAGAACAAGGGAGCACGGGGGCACGGTGAAGGGGCCGGGGGAGGCAGTGGTGTGGGAATGAGCCAGGCAGTGGACTACCAGGCAATCAGGAGGTGGAGGATGGGGAGGGCAGGAGGCAGCTGAGGAAAACTGTGAGCAGAACAGCACAGCACAGAGAGCTAATGTGATGTGACAGAGGCTATGAGAGAAGTATGACGAGGCAAATGAGTGTAAGGGAGACCGTCGCATCTGAAGGCTGGTCGTATGATGGCAAGAGAAGGTAGACTGAAGCCCTACACCCAGGTTCGCAGAGACAGCAAACAGTGATGATCAAATAGGCTGTACTGAAGGTTATTCCAATTTTGAGAGCTTCAAATGTAAAATGTGTTAATAATGACACATGCAAGTCAAAATGTGACTCTGCCTTGTAAGTTCCATTTTAACAGTTTAGATTAGAAATACCAAGGAATGCTTTTTTTTTTCCTCATTCACTGTTCTAAACACTGTTATTCTATTACACTGCAGATAAAAGTGTCCTTAACAGCTAATCACATGAAGTATGAAAAAGACTAAAAGCCAGGAATAAAAAGAACTGCTCTTCATATGTGAGGCTGAACTTATGAAGTAGGTAGAAAGTTTGTACCACAGGATTCCATATATTCCAGTGCTTAGAGGTTACACAGGAAAAATTGAAGAGATATTTAATATTGCCATTAAGAGCAGATTCTATAGACACTGTGCATTATATTTACAAAAGAAAAAGACCCGCGCAGTCCAACCATTGATTTAGAAGAGCTCAGCTTTCAAATGCTGACAACAGTTTTTCAGTCAGTCGATAGACATATGAGATTTACAATGAGGAAATGGAGTTTTCTGTTATTTTAATTTTGATTTAGAGGTGATTTAGCATATTGCAGCTTTCAAGTCCTGTGAACCATTTTTCAGTCAGCTGAGATTAAAGCCCCTAGCAAGATTAATTGTAGAGTTGGGATTAAGAGATTTTATAAATCACTCAAATTCAAAAATAAAGCTAGCAGAGTACAAGGATAATGATAGATATATCCATATTGTATCAGCTACAGCTAAATTGAATTGACACTGTAATAGACTGAACGCAGTCAAATATGAGAGTAGAAATTATTAATAAAGATTATTCATGATGAAAATGCAGACACCACTGCAGTGACAATTCCTGGGGGGAAAGTTCTCTTGAAGAGCATTCATTTTTCTACAAACACCTGTATGAAAGACTCTGGCATGGCTTCCTGATTTGTCAAGGCTTCCTGCTCCGGAGGGACAGTACCCAGCGCAATGAAATTACCACCCTTCCTCAATAGCTATAGTGTACATAATGGTGCAGTGTTCATTTCTTGCGATGGCGAAACATTAAAGGATTTCAGATCAAAAGTTTGCACACTTGGGGAATTCACCAATTTCTTATGTGGACCAAGGTCAGAAATTCAGCTGAAATTCTTTTTTCTCAGATCAGGCTGTTGGAAAGATATGATAAGCCCTATTCATATACACGTGTATATATATATGTATACACACA
>NW_010229970.1:20198-53636 GCF_000690775.1 Eurypyga helias | reverse complement strand
CGACGGCCAGCTACCACGCCGCGCGCGCAGGCGCACTGGCGGCGCCCCATTCGCCCCGCCCCTTTTCCCGGAAGCGGGAGATTGAAGCGCTGAGGCCGGTGAGTTGTTGGCGTCTAGGGGCAGTGGGTTCCCCCACGGCTTGGCGATGCTGGGGGAGAGGGTCCCTTAGGACTGTCTCCTTCCTGGACCCCTGTCCCCAGTGCTGAGGAGCTGGCAGGCCTCGTTAGGGCTGAGGGCCCCCCGTCGCCCCGCGGCCTGGGACGGCCTGGGAGCAGCCCCTGCGGCGGGCTGTAATTGTGCTGCGGGTCTCTTGTCCCTGCAGGGTGCATGGTCTCAGAAGGAGCTCCTCGGATCTGTGCCTCTGCTTCGGGGCTGCCCAGCCTTCTTTTCTGCTTCTCTGTAGGGTGGAAAAGCAGCTAGGGGAAAATTGTTGTTCAGCGGTCGTAGAGCCTTTGGCTGGTGAGAGGAGAACGCGAAAGGTGCGAGTGCTGTTACATAGTGTAGCTACAGGCAGGAAGACAGAGGTAGGTACCATCAGGGACTTACCCAAGTGCAAAATCAAGTAAGTACTCAAGTGCAAAATCGTATTTTTCCCTTCTAGACCAAGTTTTCCATGCTGGATATTTATTTTTCTGTGTGATAAATAGCATCACTGCTTGAAAATGTGAAGGATTCTAAGGCTGAGATCTTGGGGAAAGATTTTAAGAGCACAGGAGATGTGTGTGAACAGAGTTAAGTAACAGCATTAGTGAACCGTTGGAAAAGGTATTCATTGTAGTCATGGTTGTTTGAAGACAATCTGCATTAGAGGGTAAAGGCAGAGAGTCACAGGATTTGTTGTACAACAGTTGAACAAGACTGTTGAAGTCTCTTAGGCTTGAAATTGCTTTGCTGCTAAAATAGCTAATTAACTGGACTTCACAAAAAAAATTTTTTTTTTAATAGAATATTGTATGGTGAATTTTGAACAACGGTGGGAAGGTTGATTTGCAAGATAAACGAGGACCTGTGTCCTTTGGTATGGAGCCAGGAAGACCAGGGATGCTAGGGCATTGGCATACTGAAGCGGTGGTATCTTTCATCTCTGCTGAGGAAGCCCCTTGTGCCAGTTGTGTGTTGCAAAGTGACTTGTTTGCAGGACTTTATTTTTTAAGAGGCTCCTAGTTTGAAACTCCTAATTACAATTTGCAGAGGTGTAGCTGATGATTTTCCAGCTGTGTTTTGGTCATTAGCAGGTGGTTCACAAGTGCTAAACTTAGTTAAACTTTGCCAAATAAATTAGAAGTTGGCACATGCTGGTCAGTATGACAATATTTTAATGAAGGTGCTTTTCTGAGCAAAGTGGGGATGCTTACTTTTAATCTAAAATTCTACTTGTGAGAGTAATTACTTCTTAAGCAGCATCCCCAGAATGATCAAATGTGACTGGATTCTCTTCACAGACCTGGGTACTTAATTATTTTGTTTTATAGAAAAGATTAGTGGTTTATATGTGTGGACAATAAAAATCTTGTGGCTCCCAAAAATTCTTTAATCACTACTTGTGATGCAGTTAAATGAAAGGACTGGTTCTGCACAACCTGTATCAGTAAGGATTGTTCCTTTCAGTTACACAAGCAGTGAAGGTCACTCAGGTTAAGAAAATACAGTTGATTTGGAGTAAGCTATTTTGATGAGTTTGATGTTGCAGGATCTGACCTTGGATTTATAGGCATACTATAATGGGTATGATTGCTTCATAAGCTGTCTTGCTCCTTCTTTGCACTTGAAAGAAGATATCAGATAGAAAAAAAGAATTATAATGGAGAATATCTGTAAGACTGTCTATAATACTTTTCATCTTTTTAAGGAAAACCTCCATAGAGCTTTAAGAAAAATAATGTACAAAAATCATGGTGAGGTACTTTATAGCAGCTAGTAGTGTCATTGATCCTCTTGAAGAAAAGCCATGCACAAAGCAGGATGCCACTTAGCACATGAAACAGTTGTGTAACTTATGTAGAGGTCTTTTTGGACTTAACGAGAAAATAGGCCTTACTATTGCTTATTGGAGCTTTCTACTCATTTCTACAGCCACCTGGTTCATTATAATTAGGTGAAAATGGCAACATATGTAATTAATTCTTTTAACAGAAGCTGCTACCCATCCTGAGATGGAAGAACCAGTGCAGGATAAATTGACATCTTTGTGCAATACGCCGAAGGATTCTGGGACAGCAGCTCCACAGGGGACTAGTTCAGGGAAACAGGTATGAAAACTTATCTCCAGCAATGTGACTCTTCATAGTAACAAAAATGCTTGTGAAATCATCAAGGAGTGAGAAGTGACTGAGACACTGTTCGTTGGAAGGCTAAAGATAGGTAGCTTACACCTGCGGCTACAGGGCTGTCCAGGTAAGGAATGTGCTCGGTATACTCTGCTCCGAGTATGCAGATATTTGCTGTAGATACAGAGTGATGGAGTAGTGTACGCCAGATGCCATACTAATAAATCTGAAAGCTATTTAGAGTTGCCATGAATGCAGAATGACTTTCTGTGACTTCTGCTTCCTTTTGAACAAAGAACACTGCTTTCAGCTTGTACGTTCTCCGTAATGCCGAGCTCTGCTTCGGCGTGTGTTCATCCTAGCAATGTGCTGTGGGATGCTGTCGTGCTCAGCAGCTGGACCTATGCTGGATAGGGGTAGTTTGCAAGTGTTCCTTAACTAATCCCTCTCGTCCATATTTTAGTATATTTTTCACAGGTAAAAATGTTAGGCACAGATTATATATGAAAAAAATAACTTCTTTTAAAAAAAAAGAATCACTTTTTAGATGTTTATCAGTGAAGGATCTCAAAGCATGAACACATCAAAATTATACAGATAATGTCTAATACTCTGAAGTAGAATACAGATGTTTTATACTAGTAACTATAATAACTAGGGTAAGCAGTTCTTGGAAATTTGATAATTTGATCAAAAGATTACATTATTCTGATCCTTCTGGGTTTTTTTTCCCCCCCCCCCCCCCCAGCCAATGAGTGCAGCTCTGAGGGAGCGATTAAAGAAAACAAGACGGTCGTTTAATGCTAATTTTACAGTGGCAAAGCGGCTCAAAATAGACGCTGAAGAAAAAGACACTGCGGATGCTGACACAGGGGGCCCACCAAAGACAAGTACAGATCGTTCCAGATTACCAGAGGGTTCTGAAAGCCTGGAAAGAAATGGCACTGCACATACATGTTTCGAAAGCCCCTTACAGGAAAGCGATCTCCCTGGATTGGGAGAGAATTCTCGTGTGCTACAGGCTGATCTTAGTCAGCAGTGGGCCCTGGAAGAAAAAGTAAGGCTGGTGAAACAAGTGCAAGAGAAGGAAGAACTGCTTCGAAGGCTCAAACTGGTTAAGATGTACAGATCTAAGGTGAGGCAAACCTCAGAAAAAGCACATTTAAGTGATTCTTTGAAGGGGAATTCATAGCGTAATCCTCACTTATTGATTTAAGGAACAATACTGACTCACTGTTTTTGTGTAGTGCTTGCATATTGTCCCAGTTTAAGGTGTTTTATAAAAATAGATCTACAGGGTGTCAAAAAAACCTCACCAAAACATATTTCAGCAGTGATGAAACTTCTTGGGTTTCTTGTCCCAATTTCAGAACAACCTGTCGGAACTGCAGGCTCTGATAGCGAAATGGAGAAGTCGTACCCAGCTGATGCTGTACGAACTACAGTCAGCCTTTTCTGCAGATGGCAAGAAAGCGAGTCTCACGCAGCTGATGGATACTTTTGGATTAGAAGACGAGTTATTGCACTACAGCAGAACAGAAGAAGATTTTGTAGATGTGTAATCTACAGGTGCAAAGCTTGCAGTTACACGCAAAAGCAGAAAAGACTGAAGAAATTCTGATCACATAACAAGTGTTGATCAGACAGCGGACTTCATGCTTGGGGGTTTTCTCAGGAGATGCCCGTAAACTTGTGTACTTAGATACAGTCAGCACTGTAAAAAGGCATCACTTAATGGAAAAGATTGAACTCATGCCGTTTGGGAAACCCTGGCTTGCTAACTTGATCAGTGAATAGTTATTTAATAAAAATGAAGTCATACTTCAGCAGGTAGAAGGCAGCCCATTCTTTGATTAGTCTTTGCATGGTTACTTGTCTTGAAGGAATGAACTCAAATTAATTGTCACTTCTCTTGATGTTCAGATGGGGAAGAGTTCAGTTCTTTGTTTGTAGGCACATCCCCGTGTTACAAATGTCTTCCTGCTGCCAGTCAGTTAACGACAGCATTTTGAGAGTTACCTAAATACAGCTAATTTTCATGTTAATATTCGGAAGCTGCCATGAGATGTTCTCAATAGCTTTAATTATTACTGAGGGAAACATGCTGTACTGCACTCATTTTCAGATACTGGTCCAGAGAGTTGCCCTCAGGGAAGCTGTCTCTTTGGCAGTCTGTGACAGCCTGAGATAATACAAGGGAAGGCAAGAAAATTGCAGCCACCATCTGGCTACATGACTACTTCATGTGAGAGCCAAGGTGTTTTCTCTCTTCAAACAAATAACAAAACCAAGGCCTTATCTAATGGGAGTGCTTCAAATACAGCATCATGAAGCTGAATAAAACTTCAGCATTTCATTTGTACTCCAATAAATCTTGTCTCTAAAATGTTTGGGGTTTTTTTAATCTTAACTTGAAATTGCTTATTTTCTCATCATGGCCTATACGTATAGTGTGGTGATTTCTGTCTGCGCATATTCTCCCTAAAATCATTGCTTGTCAAGTGTTACAAGGCTGCGAGAATGGGGCTTGTTCAGCCTGGAGAAGAGAAGGCTCTAGGGAGACCTTATAGCACCTTCCAGTACCTGAAGGGGCAACAAGGAAGCTGGGGGGGACTTTTTACAAGGGTCGGTAGTGACAGGACAAGGGGTAACGGGTACAAATTGAAAGTGGGGAGATTTAGATTAGATATCAGGAAGAAATTCTTCGCGGAGAGGGTGGTGAGGCACTGGCACAGGTTGCCCAGAGAAGCTGTGGAGGCCCCATCCCTGGAAGTGTTCAAGGCCAGGCTGGATGAGGCTTGGAGCAACCTGGTTTAGTGGAAGGTGTCCCTGCCCATGGCAGGGGGGGTGGAACTAGATGATCTTTAAGGTCCCGTCCAACCCAAACCATTCTGTGAGTCTATAACTCTCCCTGCAATTAATATTGTTTCATATGTGGTCACATTTCTTATTGGTTGTACCGTAACTGGTTTGTTTACAGGTGCTGTTTCCCATTTCCTTAATAAGAGTAGTTTCTTATGTATGTCAAGGGAAAGAAGATCAAAGATCACAGAGAGCCTTTTAACAGTGATAGGGCTCATTGGACTTAAATCTGTACCCACAACTTAGGAATACTGAATGTTGCTGTGGGTGGAGAGTCAATGAAAAACAATATTGCTAATCACATTTTGAGTATTAAGACAGTATTATATATTTTAAAAGCCAAATGGAAGTCAAAGCTGCAGACATGAATTCTAGCAGATGCCAATTCATGGATTTCTTGCAGCACTTTGCCTTCACAATTGCATATTGCAGACTAAGGGTGTAAAGCTACACCTGCTCTTCTGTCAGTCTACACTTTCTTGTCCCCTTTGTTTTCTGTAGTGAGCTATGTGGTTTATATAATCACAACAGAAATACACCTCGTGAATGGAAACATAATGGGGCTAAGACTAGGTATAAAAAAAATTACAAAGCAGACAGCATGCATCTTTCAAACTGAAGTTATTTTAAAAGAAATGACAGAAGAAATAGTTTGTGGAAAGAAAAGTTGAGAGAGAAAAGGTAGATGTCCAGGCTCTTTTTCCTAGACAAGACCATGGTATTACACATGTACCTGGACTCTGATTTTTAAAGAATAGGGAACATTCTTGATCTCAGTCTTTCAACTTCTGCCTGAAGAATTTCAAGCTGTTCTTCCTGTTCCTTTACAAGGCCCCGTAGGTGTTTCTGCTTCAGAATCTCTTGGTAACGCTGCTTTGCGACCTTTTCAGAAACATGCTGCGGGTCTGTGTGGAACACAATGTAGGGGTTAGCCCGTGCTTGCAGGGGTTGCACAGTCTATATTTACACTGGACCTGCCCCAGAGTTATTCCAAGATCAGTATAAAATAGGCAGGCATTTTAAAAAAGGCTCACAGTTGGGTCTAGGAGTCTTTATAGTACTGAATAAAGCAAAACATTTCAAAAAGACACTGGGCATGCTTCCTTTAGTTTCTAGCAAGTACCCTCTGTTTTGAAAATCTGTAACTGTTTTACTAGTGGAAAGATCTCCACAGATTTCCTAACAGTGAATGCCCTTCTTGGCTCCACGTTACCTCCTCTGTTCCCCTGAATGGGTGGAAAGAAGTGGGTTGGACAGTTCTTAGGAAGAATGAAAGCATGTTGTCTAATGAAGGTATTTAAGACTATAATATTTTGATTTAAATGGTTTCAGGAATTTAGTCAGTCAACTGTGGTTACAAGAGCAACAGTCACTAGGTATGCTCTTGGGTAAATGATGTTAAACTGTGGTAGAAAGGGCACTGCTCATTGTGCACATATGCTAATAACCAGGCGCTCCTTGCCCCTTGGCTGATGCTGGTGGAGGACAGGACCATCGAGCCTGGGGATACTTTCTGAATGTTTTTGCTTGTGACTTACAGTGCGTTACTGTGACTCACCAGCTGCCTCCAAGACATGTCTCCTCTCTGAAACAGAGACTAGCATTTCTCTCAGCTCCAGGCTGAGCTCGTAGTTTGCTCGCTCTTTCGAACTGATGCACTTCTCCAACTCTTCAATTCTTTTCTGACAGTTCTTCACATTCTTCTTGTGCAGCTGTCCATTTCCCAATTAATAAAGCAAATATACGAAATTATACAAAAGCTGTTCAGACAAGCTTTTTATGGAAACCTATAATCTTAAGCACTGCATTGTACCTCAATAAACCTCCATGTATTTCGACTGGAGTAGTAGCACATTCTGACTTTACTTCCTCTGGTGTTTTTCACACATACTGTATTCCAGTTTGCTCTAACATAAGTAGCAGACGAGAACAAAGAGGTGTG
This sequence comes from Eurypyga helias, assembly GCF_000690775.1. Lineage (NCBI taxonomy): Eukaryota > Metazoa > Chordata > Aves > Eurypygiformes > Eurypygidae > Eurypyga > Eurypyga helias. Next base: position 46,565 of record NW_010229970.1, on the reverse strand, counting down.
GGTCAGGGAGAGAGATCTATGAAAGATAAAACTTGAAAGGCAAAGAGGGGAAAGGAAGTCCATGGAAATCAGTGAGGTGAGAACACTTGGCTGCCAGGAGCTGCTGAAGAAGGGGTTGTGCTGAAGCTGTCAGGTGGGCTGTCAAGGGACAAGTACTAAAGCAGGAAGAGGAGGCTGATGCCAGCTAGAGCAACCTAGAGAAAATCCAGTGGAATCACTTAAACAAGGATAATCATAATTGGAATGTTGAAATAGATGAGGGAGCCAGCGAATCAGATTGTTGTGTTTGTGTTATTTTGAATACAGGGGGTAGTGATGTTATGAACAGCTGGCACTCCTGGAGAGAAACATTAAGCAGTGAAGATTTGGAAGAATGCTTCATTAGAAATGGAAGAGTGACTTTTATAGGCAATGCTGTGTAAGAAGTGATAAGCAGATCTGTATTCAGATGTTCAAGACACATTTAATTCCAATAATAGCGAGTAGATTTCTCTCCATAGGGTTGATCTATGCAGCAATCAATGCATGATGACTGCTTCCAAGGACTTCAGAGAACTGCTGCTGTAGACAACTCGGTGCAAGTTGAAGAAACTATTGAAAGCCATATGAATAAATATATGGAGATATATATATTCTTCTGTGTGTGCTGTTATGTCTATGCTCCAACAATCCTTCAGTTAGCTGAAGGGTTAACATGCCTACATCAGTTTCAATTATTCCTTAAAAACACCTCTTGCTAATGAAGGAAAGGACTTGCATTTAAACTAAGTATGTGTCTTGCAAATGGGGTGGCTTGCTTAGGATTTACCTTATCCATGATGCCAAGAGTCTGCTCCATCATTGAAATCTGGTGGGCGATGCGGCTGTCGTAGTTCAACACAGTGAGGAACTGAAGAGTTGAAAGCAGAAATAAACCACTTTATTAAGCCAGTTTGGTCTCAACAATTCTACACTTCTGTAAAGACAATCGTACTATGTGAAACTCAAAAAAATAGAATTCTGCATATTGGAAATGCTTACTAGTGATAAATGGACATTGTAAAGATATTCTTGGGTGCTGTGTGAATACTGACTGTACAGCTGTTAAAAAGAATGTTATTGCTTATGTGTTAATGGAAACAAAGACAAAGCAAACTCATTGTGAGGTTGTCAAAAAACCTAAGCTATACTTTTGCTTATAAGGTAGTCTGACCTAATACAGCTGGATGCCAAAGTGCTATACAGTCTGTCTTTAGGCTGGAGAAAGTGATTGTTTTCTCTCAAGTGGCTTCCTAGTAATTCTTACTACTTCTATTGTTCTTATATCGGCACAGTAATTCAGGTTTCAGAGAAGAAATTAAAATATTTTTCCTTGGGCACACTACTCCTAAAATACCTCTTTATCAAATGGCAAATGGTAAAACAGGCTGTGCGACCCATACTGGGCAGTGGACAGGTTTCTATACATGTAGATTAATCCTTGCAGGGTACCGTCGCACCAAAGTAACAGGTAAAATTTTGTGGACTGCCCTAGCTAGAAGAGGAGAAACAGGAAAGACGCAGCAGGCTTCTTGCCTGCAGCACCAAACTGCTTTCACTCACTGCTTCACTAGCAGCCCTCACTCCAGGTCTTCTCAGGTCTACACACCCACGCATTTGTCTACACCATCTTTCTGTTCCTACTACTGGCATCTCTGTTGCCTTGTCTTTCCTACTAACCCCACATTTCTACTCAAGATGTGAAGTAAAGTCAAGCCCCTCAAAGCACTCGCATTCTGATTAAACTGTTTTTGCTATGGGCAAGCCTGCTCATCAGCTTAAACAAAGTTTAAGACCTAACATATAACAGCAACACTCTGGTGATAAATGTGCTACAAGAACTTTCCAGTGTGTTGTCACATTACCTCTCTGGAAAGCTGTTTTGTGGATGTTTGTTACAAAGTCCCTTGGCTGTGACTCAGAAGTGAACAAGCCGTGTGGAGAGCAGCAAAACAAATTAACCCTGAACAAAACACACGTTCTGGATTTTCTTTTAATCTTTTGATTGAATTGCAATATCCTTACCCGCTCTCCCACATTCCTCCTCTCCTCTGTGCTTTATAGTTCTCACCGCTGCAGTATCTCTAGCCTAACCATCCTCCAACACCCCTTACTCCTAACCTATAGGCCCCTCACCTCATCGCCACAACACCACCAGCTTTCCCTGCAGTCCTCTACGTCCCATACTGCAATACCCTCAGGCTTCCCCTACAACCTCTCTTCTACCTCCTCTCCTCCCACTGGTACCCTTGGCTCTCTCCCACAGCTTTTACCTATGCTTCCTGGCCTGCTAGCTGGGCTTGTTCAAAGCTGTGTGGGTGCTGACTTGCTGGCCAGCTGCTGCCTCTTGCCCGCCCGGCATGGCAAGCCTGTTGCTGGGCCAGCAAGAGGCAGAGTGTGTGGCTCAGTGAGACTCCCCTAGGAAGGCTCAGCCTTCGTACAGTGAGCAAAAGTTAGAGTATTGCTGCGAGATGCCAGATGGGGGCACCTCAGTCCTTTCACTTAAAAGGAAGTTACGGTGCTTGAGTTCTGTTCCTCGAGGCTGCAAAATCGTGATGCCTTAGTCTCAGTGCCAATTTTGAAACACTGCGAGTTAGGGCTAATTTTGCCTTTGTTTACATCTCAACATCCCAAACAACTTCATCACTGATCAATCTCAAGGGTAAAACTTCCCTTTGAAAGCTGAATTGTTGACCTATTAGGCATCAGGTTTCTCCATGGGAGTAAGAGACTTAAGAGGCATAAATAATCTTGCAAAGTATAGGCAGCAAAATTTTCTGTGGTCAAGATATAAATTGGAGAAAGTAACTCACCAGCTGGCGATCTTTTGAAATAGGTAGTGTTACAATATCCTGCGCCTTCTGCTGCAGATCTTCTATCTGCATTCTCATTTTCTTGTGTTCCCATTCCAGCTGAAATATCCCTTTAGAGAAGTCTTTACATTCCATCATGCTAGCAATTTTTTTTTCTCCTTGAGCCTAAAAAAAATAGTTTAATCTTTAATAACACACTTTACAGATTATGGAAAAATTATTTTAACAGGATGGGCAAACTTCCAAAGTTGTAATTTTAGTAAGGAAAACATGCTATACTGCAGTCTCTTTCCAGACTTTTTTCCACATGGTTATCTTTTGTGGAGTTTTGTTCCCTTTTATGCTCAGTGCCACAGCCTTGGATCATAGGAGATGAAGAAAATTACAACTAATCTTTCTATCATTTATAAGACTGCATAGGCATTTTAACCCCACAGAACACAAACCTGCTCTGTATGAGGTGTTCTGCAGTTGTTACTGAAGGCTTTGTGCAGTAGCAGTAACAAACACTTTTTGGAATGCCTAAGAAAAGAACCTTTAATGAGAGTATGAAGAAATGTTTTTAGTAACATCACCAATTTCACCTTACATAAGACAATATATTAATTTTTAAAATCTTACTATAAGCTACTGTTCAAATGCCTCTTAATGATAAGTTTGCCTTGGAATTTTCGGACTGGTGCCCAGGATATTGGCATTTTCTATTTACAGTGTGTGTGTAAGTGATGGTGTGTCTAAAAACTGTTGCCATTTCATTGATCTGAATTGTATTGATCAAACATCAAGAAAGCAGGCTGTAATTGCAATCTTTACATCATGATAAGAGACATTACAGAATTCTTCATAGCTTCTAGATTACAACTGACCCTACTGGTATGTAGTAATGAATTGAAACTACATGACAAACTGGAGGAAAAAAGCAGAGTCCCCGAAGGACAACACATTTGTTTAGAAAGCTTAAATTTCCTTCAGATAATGTAAATTACCATGATAGAGCAATTCAGTTCTTCAATAACACTCTTATTAATGAGAACGGCATCAGTGTAGTCTGGGATGTCAGCACTTTCCAATTCCACCTGTCCTTGTTTTAGCAAAAACTGGACAGTCAAATTCAACTGAAGTTTCACCTTCTCCTCCTGAAGCCTAAAATGACAGAAAACAACTCTGTTCAGTGATTCCAACAAGATTATATAAATCTTCCCATGATTCTCAAAATGTTTTTATTTATAACCGGTAAGTGGTATGTTCCTGTGGGGGTTACTCTTTGACAGCCTGTCTTCTATTTGCACCCATAGTGACTACAGAATTTGCAACTTATTTCCATACAAGAGGTTTTCAACCACTGGATTCAATTTAACATACTCCAGCAGATGTTCTGAGACAAAGTGTCCTTACTGAACAGAAATCTTAACAATTGAAAAGGAAATGGAGAAGACTCCTGGCCAGCACCCCTTGTGTAATTTATCCTGGGATTTTGTTCCTGGATGACAATGAATGTGAAAATTATGTCATGTACATTAAAAAATTAAATATTGCAGGTCCAAGCAGCTCAGTGAAACCAGGTGTCATGTGACTGAGCAGCATATTGCAATTAGGAGTGATTACTGTATCTTAGGCCTACACAAGTGAAAGTTAACTGAGCTAGCTAGCACATATATGAACTTGAAGGCCATGGGGGATTCACTGTATGATGATCAGTTTTGGGGCACTCAGTTTGCATTTAAGACCATTCTTAGTGATGCTGTTACTTAAGATCAAGACTGGTTTGGCTTGGTCACATGTGCTGCGATAACACCTCACTTCGGAAATATTGTAAGTCTCTGATGAATCCTAGATAAGAGTGTTGGAGAACACAGCTGTGTAATTCTGTATGTAACTTCTGGTTCTGTGTTGGTGGAGTATTAAAATGTAGTTGAAGAAAGGAAAAGAAACAAAATTACCAAGTGAGTTCTTGGAAAATATTTTCTATTTCCGACGTAATCTTCTCATTGTCATCCATTCTTCTTTGGAGAAAGGCCTGCATCTCTGCCAGTCTTAGGGCCTTCCATTTCACCTGAGCAAGCAATATCGTGATATTCTGAACTTTTTCAGCTTTGTCAGTGTGTCAGGCTAAGCCTCTTCCAGAACAGAGATGACAAGTTCTTAAGAAGACATGCACAAGGATAAATATGCAGCTTGGCATTTAGAGAAGCCCAGTAGAGCACATGAGACACAGAGGTTATAATCCTTCCACTGTGCTCAGAAATTCATTTATTCATTTATGCATAGTTTATTCACATGAAGGGAAATCGTATTTCCTTCTCTTTTGGTCAAAGGTCATGTATCTGTCTCTGGATAGCTCAGGTTTACATCTTCATGCTTTTAAACTGAACAAACAGAACTTTCCAGCAACACTCTTTGTTAAGAATTGCTCTTGATATTCTAAAAAAATGTGGGGATGCATTGGTGCAAACACAGAATGATAATGGGAGAGAACGACTCCAACAGATGATAGCTTTTTTTGGTATGGATGGATAAAAGGAAAATGATCTTTTTTTTTGATGAAACCATATCAAGGTCATAATCATTCTGATCAAATCTATCCACATTACTATGCTATTTTTTCCTCTGAAAGAGAACTAGACCTGCTTCCCCTTGATGACATTTCTATTATTCTGAATTGCATGTGGCCAGAAGAAACCTTCAAACTCAAATGCAGCTTGTGTGTGCTGCCTTGTCATTTCACCACTAGCCTGACCCTACACTTGAACTCCACAGAAGTTTAAGACCTGAAAATAAGTATACTGGCAAAATAAAAAAATTTACATACCAGCTCCTCACTCTGGATTTTATTTCTTCTAGCTAGACAAAAACGTTCCCATATGGATGGGTCTAAGCCATGAGGCATGTGCTCAGGACTATCCAGTTCATCCATGGCTTTCATTAAGGGGGTAAGTGCACCTTGGTAATCTTCAGCTGAGCCCGAGCAACCCCCATATGGGTTAGCAGTGTCAAGGAGCATTTCTGTCTTTGGTGTCCTAGTGCACACACACAGTACATACAGTAGTTGTGTTTTATTTTCTTTTGCATAGAAGAAGCTGACAAACAACTAAGAACTTTTCAAACTCTCAATTTCTTGCAAAGAGCAAATAGGTGAGACTGCATCTTACACAAAATAAGAATATGTCTTTTTGAGAACTGATGATTATTTAGATTGCGTTTAAAATAGATTGTGTGGGATGAGTAAGGAAATGTAATTACCCAAATTAGCAATCCTTAGTATGATAGGACATCAATCACTGTTAACTATCCAATAAAAAGCAGGCAGTCTACTGTTTATGAAAATAATTTAAACTACTGAAATAAATAGCATTCTCATTCTTGACACACAAGAACTACTAGTATTTAAACAGCTGGTATCAGGGGGGATCTTACTTTGGTCGATGGCTGTAAAGTTGGGAAAGTTCATCAAGGAGGTTGGCAGGTAGGTCAGCAAACTCCTTTGTAAAACCACATTCCAGATTCTAGGAGGAAAACAGAAAGCTTCCATGTTACCATGATGTTATTTCTAAAAAATCATCAACCTGCTCATATATTAGAAATCCAGAATATGGTGCACTTCCAAGCACTCCCAATTATCATGGGAATCTGGACTATTTAATAAATTCTTCTATGCACATATTCTCCTTTAGTGCTTAATTTCAGTGATCAGCAAGTTGACCAGCTCTCAGCCCATGCTTACAGTGAAGTATGTTCTTCTCATCAAGACACAGCACTGACTTTTTAATTTCTGAATCTCCTTGTGTTTCACGAGAGCCTCACCTTCTCTTCAGCTATTGCGTTTTCATAGCTGTCTACGTAAGCTTCAATTTTATTTTTTGATGTCTGAATCATTCTCGCAGTCTTGACCTATCGCAAAACCAAAAGATTTCAGGAGTGAAAGTCACGCCACTGAATGGCCATTCATAAAGACTGATGAAGCCGACACTTTCTTATTTATAGAGAAAACCCTGTGTGCTAGTTTTACTAACAGTATAAGGGGGGGGTTACTTCTTCAGGGGGTTATGTGTAGATACTGCTAAAAGGTGAGGAGGTGTGAAGTTAAACTAGTCTACTGCTTAAGAAATTAAGAAATCTGTGTAAGAAATATACAAATGCTACAAGTCTTCTGTTTAAACTTTGAATGTCAGGACCTATGTTGATAACTTGTTTTCACTTGCTTAGAGGTTTACTTTTCCTTTCACATCATCACAGGTAAGACCAGTCGAAAATTCTCAAATGCTGTTCAAGACCAGTCAAAAATTCTGATGTTGTTCAGTGGAGGGTTCTTCATTTTAGAATGCAGTTGTCGTGATAGAGTTCTGCTATGTGTCAGGATACTAAGTTCATCTGTTTTATTAAGTCTGTTAAATGCTTATACTCTGCTGAGGAGACTGTTTTGTTGTATTTGGCAGTTTGCATGGGCCAAAAGATATATCAATGGAAACATTTAGAAAATTAAAAAAAGAAAAGTATGTATTTTGAAAAATGTAAGCTGCTGCACACTTGGCCTCAGATAATTTTAAAACTAGCTCAGCCTATTCAGTGGTAGGGGCTAGCTGCCTACTCTGGGACCTCTCCCTGTAGCTCACATACAAATGGCTGCTGGCAGCTCCAAAAACAGAGGTCTGTACAGGTTAAGTAGGAGATCTGGCATAAGGAAGGATTAATATATTCTCTGTGGACTCAGGAACAGCTTCATGAAGACAAAATGGGCAAATGGGATAACATTGTCCCAAGAGCCAGAACCAACCTGCAGACTACCGCCACTTAGATTACCTGAGTCACACAGCTACAGGCAGGACACAGGCAGCAGAACTGTCACTCGAAATTATTACAGCGAGCAGTGACATCTGAAATCCAGATCTGCTGCTTGTACTCTCCAATCTTTTGTTGACTTGCATATGGTTTGACAGGGATGGATAAACTCTCCAGATTAAGTCGGTCAGTAAGAATATGAACACTTTGTACCCTGTGCTGTGTTCTGCTTCCATGGTCAAATAGTCACACACCACCTCTGTCTGTGCTTTGAGCTGGCAAACACAAGTCAGAGTGGCCCTGGCCTACATTACATACCTCAACAAAAAATGTGATGGCATTGCACATGCTTTTGTGCATCTTCCTGCCATATAAGCATCGTAATTGATGCTTTCAGCTTGATACTGGATACTAAAAAATATTACATATAGCAAAGAAATAGCCACATGCCCTTTTAAATGTATGGAGTTTCAGCAAAGAACTCCAGATGAACCAAGATGAGTATTTATTAAAAAGCATATGTATTTATAAAGTACATTACCTGTACAATTTGAAAAATTGAGCCTGTAAATTGTCGGAAAAATCTTTATGGAAAAACTTTGATTTGGAAAGGGCAGTTTTCACAAGAAACTATATTATAAACATTGCACTTTTCCTAAGAACAGCATTCCAAATGATAACTTACTTTTTCTTTCTCCTTTTTCGTAAGGAAATTACGAAGTCCAGCTTTTCTAGTGTCCAACTCTTCATCCAACAGTAAAGCATAAACGAGATTGACTATTTTCAGTTCTTCCTGTGAAAAGATTGTAATAAAAAATGTTAATATTCCTGGTGTACAGAGGCAGAGATGAAAAATTAACATTCTCTGTGATACCTGATAGACGACCATCTCTGATTTCACTTTCCTTTCAGAGAGTTTGCACACAGTCTCATCAAAATTTTGTGTTATTTCCTGGATGGAAGCTTCAAGTTTTTTCAGTTCATTTTTCAGTGTCTGGGGAAGGGAAAGACAAGAGCAGCAATATGACATCTGGAGGAAGAAAGCTCTGATGCAGTATATCAGATGCTGGAGAATGCACAATATGGAACTGTATCCTTCAGCCAAAAGGTCCCAAAAATTAGTTTGGAAGGAGAGTGCTGCAAGGCTAACAAGTTATGTTGTCCAACGCCACTCTGAGGGATAAATATAATAGTATTATTTTTGTATGGCATCAGCAACTCTGGGAATGGAGCCTGAAAAAAAAAAAAAACCAAAAACATTTTAGGAATACTGGTACATTTATAAGGAAAGTCACCTTTCATCAGATATCACAAGTTTGGGCACGTATTAATTGGTATAAATAGACATTGCCTTATTTTACTGTCCAAGCTAGGACTTATTTAATATGCCACATGTTCCTTGTTCTTCATTCGTTCTATTTATTCGTATGCATTTTTAGAAGTAGCTCCCGAGAAAGATGCGTTGGTCATGAGCAGCATGAACAAAACGACTCCTTTTCTCATTTTAATTTACCCTTTTATACTTTTCTTTTTCTTCATTCAGTTCCTTGACTTTTTTCGCATGTTCTCTAAATATTTCCTTTTCTTCATCATTCCAAACGTCCTCAGGCTTGGATATAAAAGGAGGTGGAGGAATATCCTGGAAGTATTAAAGACAAATATGCTTCAAAAGCATTATTAAGTCTCTACCAGCATGCTAAGAAACTATAGCACACCTCAAATTTAAAGAAAGGTATTTCTTAGTAGTAAGTAAGGTACAAGCGTTAAGTTTAAATAACATATATATTCTGTTTCTCTGATCTGTTACTTGCTCCAGTAGTTTTGGTGTATATATATTGTGCCATTGTCTCTCACTTGGTTACTCAGGAATTCACTGCTGGATCTTGTAAAATACAAGTATTTTGTACTCCGACATACTACTGTCAGTACAAGATATATCACACTTTCTGTTTGAGAACCCCAAATCTAACTCCGTGCTAATCTATACTGCTAAATGGGTCCTAATTTTCCAAAACAGATCAATTCCAAGGAAAGTACTTGGGTCTGCCCTGTTCTTTTTCTTTGATACTCCACGTTCTTTCCTTCCTCTACTACTCTACTATCTATATTTGGTGAGTAAAACGGAAGACAGTATTTTTCTGTAAGATCACAGCCACGGGTACCATACCCTCCCCCAGCTATACAGTTGTTGTAATGGTAATACTCGAGTATGTTCCTATAGCATTCCACTGTGATAGAGACAACTGTTGATAGGTAAATCATATGCAGGCAGTAGGACCTTGTAGTCAGCCTGAGTCCATTATAGTCTATCTAGGCATAATGCAATTCTACAGTCTGACTTTCTTCTATCACTTAGGCTGGCAATATTTGCTCGTTGAATTTCCCATTTCCTTAAAAGCCCACAAGCTACCAAAATGATATGGCTGAAACACAGCTCACCATTTTCAAGATGTCTTCCTTTTTGACTTCTAGCACTCCACCCATCATGTCATTGAGAGCACGCAGTCTTTCATTGTCCTGGGAAGGACCACAACAAATACTTTAGGGTACAAAAGAAAGGGTAGTAATAGGAAGTCTGGGGAATGATAACAGGGTAGTTCACTGTTAGATCACCCATACAGTTATACTCTATGTCACTAGTAGGTTAATGCTCCTCAGTGATGCTAAAGAAATGTGCTAAAAGTCTTGGGGATTTTTCTGGTGGACAGCTGATCATATACCAAATAACTTATTGAAAACTGCCATTCTAGCGGTTTAAGAAAGCATACATAGGCATAGTTTTAGAAAGAATACATTGGCACAGACTACTACTGGCCAGCTGGCAGGCTAGGATGAAGGAAGTTGTAGTGTCACTGTCTTATTATGCATCTCTTTTGGGGCCAGAACCATCTCAGGGTTTTCACAGATGCATTTTGAAGCTAGAGGAAAGCATTATGATTTTTTAGTCTGGTCTGTGAAGAACAGAGGTCACTCAGTCAACAAATACATACCAAGCACAAAGCATTTGATTGAACAGTAGCATGCATTTAGAATGTATCTAGTCCCCAGTCACCTGATATGGTGGTTTTAATTGCCACTAAGCACATGTTTTAGAATTGTGAGCCTAACACTAAATCTTTTCTTCCCCCAGCTGGTCTAAGTAGTTCTGATGGTAAACAATAATAGGGAAAAGGCACACACACCACCATTACCTAGCATTTAAAATTTATTCTCCCGTACTCTATTACTGGCACCTTCCTGTGCAGCATTAACTAAAGAAGCCTAACCAGAGACAAAGGCCGCTTCAGTAAAAAGGTTACCACTTTAATTACCGTAGCAGCAAGACGTCTTTCCATTTCAAGCTTAGCCAGCATTTCTGCTTTCTCTCTCTCTTGTTGAGTCAGGTATTTTTCAACTTTAATCTAAAGGAAGAAAATTAGAGTCATATCAGGGTGCTTTTCTCCAAACATGATCACATGTGGACTAAGAACACTGGGGAAGATGGTGTAATACTAATGCATAATGATTTTTGTGTCTCTGCTCTATGGCAATATTCCTCAAGAAGAAAATTGTTCTTTAGAACAGCTCCAAAAGTTTTATTTAAAAATGCTAAAATACGAACTACCATCATTTTTGTTGATATTAGTTGTGTTTTGTGCATACCTTTTCTGACAGTGGAATAGCACGGACTAGTGGGAGAGCAGAGAGTGGGGAAAGACTGACGAAAAGAGCAGATGATATCAATGGAATATATTGCATGAGAACTATGGTGTTGCTTTATAAAGTAGCTGTTGAATTTGTAAGTACGGTACTAAGCATGCTTTCATACCTAGATATTTCATGTGAAACTACTGAGTTTCAAAAGAGTGCTCAGAGAAAACAAAGAAACCCTTATCTGTGGATGTAAACCCTGCAAGCCTGGTTTGAATTCTGAAGTCAGGAACAGGGGGAATTTCTACCTAGTAGATGGGCAACTAAAAACTTTTAATAGCAATACATGAATATTGTATACATTTTATTCATTTCAGATTGATTTATTAAGACCTTTCTCCCTAATAAGGGAAAGGAAGCAAGAGTCAAAAAGTTGGTTTTAACTACAGAGACACATCTGTTTTAAGGCTTTTCAGTACTGACACAATGTCTGGAAATAAGAAGAATTAGAGAACTGTATTTGAGTGGGAGAAAGAGAAAGATTTATTTTTCAGACACCTCTGAATCCTGAACAGTAAGCGCTTGGTCTGGTATCTCCTCGTCTGTAAGAGCTGGTTCCCACACTTCCATTTGGAGCTCAAGCTGTGCCAGGATTTCTCGGATCCTCAAGTTTCTTTCTTTCACTCGTGCTATTTCCTGCTCCTTTTGTCGTGCAACTATGTCAAACTCCTTATTAAAAGCAGTTTTCACTTTGTAAATGATGTCCTGAAATACCAATAAAGGAAACAGCAATACTGCATAGGTCACATCCGTTCCTGGTTTTATACCACTCCTCAAGCCATCAGAATCATAAACGTGTGTATTTGTATATGTGACAGGAAGATAAACTGGTAAAGACTTTTTGTGAAAATCATACAGGCAGAGTTCAAGCTTTCTTAAATGGAGGTGGTCAAATTACCAGTTTGGGTGTTTTTTCCCCTATAAACTTATTCCTTTTTTTTTTCTACCCATTTGCCATCTGACACACACTACTTCACACACTAGTGGATCTACTAGATTTTGTGTATTACAATGCATGATCATTGAGCTCTGCTACCGTTTACAGCCTTAAAGAGCTCTGAAGAGGCAATGCCTTATAGTAGTTTAACCACTTCTACCCTTGCAGATCATCTTCATAAGAAGCCTATTCTGTAGCACGTTTACCACTTAATAAACTGGCTAGGGTAAGAGATGTAAGAGAGTCTGATAGCAATGAATGAATAACAGAAACAATGAAGACTCCAAATGAAGGGATGACTGGAGAAAAAAGGAAATGGTGTAAGGATCCAGCTGATCTTTCATTCAGCAGCAAATAATACGGCAAGAAGTCATGTTTTCACGGGGCATGCCGAGATATGCAAGCTAGCTCTGGCTATACAAGATCTTAAACTGAAGCACCAGTGCACAAATGCAGGTACCCTCAAACTGGGTAACCAAATTCATAAAAATATTTTTTCTTCCAGACCTGAGCTGACAAATCCATGTGGTACTCTACTGCATGATGTGCATTTATCAGCTTTCATCTCAGTAACTCTGAGGCCTGTGCAGGTCTCCACTGTATAGTGTCAGTATGACCAAAATCTGATTGCCATGAGAACCAACAGATATAACAGCGTCACTCAGTAATGCACATTTAAGAAGACATCACCTTCAGTAATACTATCTGATTGACTTTCTGCTCCCTGGTGTGCAAGTCCCATTGGCGGTATAGGATAGATGTGTCTCCACCATACTGAGAGCTCAGACTCCCAGTCAGGCAGTAAGATGCACTATCATCAGCCATTGCTTCCTCTGCCTTCTCTCCTTCTTCCTTAGACGATACAATCTCAGACTCAATCTCCAGATTTGTCTTATGAACCTGAATATCACAAACATGAAAACTGTTAATTCTGTACATGATCCAGGGGCACGTGTATGAAAAAAAATCTACAGTTAAGCTCAGTGATCAAAATAATACAAGTTGAAATCATCGTATCTGGAATATTGGGTCCATTTGTAGGTTTCCCAGTGCAAAAAAGACATGGGCATACTGGAGCAAGTCCAGTGATAGGCCACTAATACAATTAAGGGTTTGAAGCATCTAACGTGTAAGAACAGGCTGAGAGAGCTGGAATTGTTTAGCCTCAAGAAGGAAAAGGCTTGGGGGAATCTTGGTAGTGCATATAAAAACCTGATGGTGGGGAGTAAGGACAACAGAGCCAGACTCTTCTTGCTTGTGCTCAGTGACAGATTGAGAATAAATGGATATACACTGAAATCCAGGACATCCAATTTAAACATAATACAACACTTCTCCTGTGAGGGTTCTCAAACATGGGAAGAGATAGCCCATAGAGGTTATGGAAACTTCAATCCTTGGAGATATTCTAAACCTGACTGCACATGGTCCTGAACAAATTTCTCTGGGCGGGTTGGACTAGGTGACTTCCAAAGGACTTTTCTAACCTCAGCTATTTTGTGGTTCTTTAACACCTGTACATTTGTTCTGAGTAAATCAACATTTCATTTTTCTCTTTTTTTTTTGGACAATTTCTACAGCCAGAAAAAGGCCATTAGAAGTGCATCTATGTAAAGAAGGGTTAAAGATGCCAGCTCAGAACATCCTGATCTGAAATACCTTTATGCAGTTCTTCAAACAGATTGTACCTCAAGATCAGCAGTCTCGATCTTCTTCAACCGCAGAACTTTCTCCAATGTTTCCACCTCTTCTTCACTATGTTCCTTCAGTGGATAATTCCTCACTTCACAAGCCATACGGAAGCACTGTTTAAATTTAAAAGAAAAAAATAAGAAGTTAATCAGAACGCATCTATCAATTCATTTGTTCCATACCTGAATGCTAAACAGTTATAAAGACTTTGTAAAAATCAGGAATAAATTTGAGGATCAATTAATATAGACAATATAGTAAAAATACAGGGGTAAGACAAAAGAGTTAGTGAAAATGGTTGGTTAAAATGTACTTTCTTCTTTTTCCTTCTTTAGCCACAGAATTCAACCAGAATTTTGGTAAAATTACTTGATCTTTCACCACCCTTGAAATAATGTGGTATCATCAGTTTGACTAATTTTCCTCTGTTTAAAATAGGCAAAATCAGGGTTAAATTTTTGCCTTTATGTTCTGCATAGCAGAAGTCATACTGACTGCACACAGAAAAATAATATTTACCTCTGCTTTTAGCAACACTGCATGAAGATATTAACTGAAATCAAGGAATTAAAAATGTTGTTTATTTTCTTATCAGCACTCCCATCCACCTTAGAAGGTAAAATCAGCTAGGCTCAGCCAAAATGAACAGAATGAAAGATTTGCATGGGCCTTGGGAAGAAATAAGTTTTTTCCCATCCCATAAGCAACTCATAAATGTGCTATACTTCTATTTATTTTGTCTCTGTACCTTAAGGAATCAATAAAATACTGCAGAAAATGAGTTAGAGGTTACCTTAACTGCACGTCCTTTTACACACATAGCATCCCAGCACTCATGTTTGATGACATTCTGCAAATAGCGGTTGGCTAAATTCTCCATCTCAATCTCCTTCCTCACCTTTCAAGATACAGAAAAGAAAATAGCACAGTGTGGTGAAAAATAACAAGATATGGGCAATTTTTATTGAGTTATTGAAAGAAACTTAACAGGTGAAATAAATAACCAATATTTCATAATCTCAGTCTATCACAGCTGCCTTCTCCAAAAACTATATTGCATACTACAGAAAGACATCATTTTATTTGTGAAAATAGCATTATAGAACTTAAGCAATGTGCCCAAGGCCACAGTTTCTGATTTATAGTTTCTGGCATAGATCATATTCCAACTGGCAACGTCTGCATCAGCCGCTTCACTTGCATCAAAAAGTGACTTTAAATACTTTCAAGTATTACTTCTCAGCAGTGAACAGCAACTTTGAGATCATCCTCTGTTCTTCAATCCCTCTTTCTTTTTTTCACTGCCAGCTTTAAAATGTTCTCCCCCCATTCTATCATACCCTGGCCACTTCTTGTTCAGCTTCTGCTTGTGCTCTTTCCAGTTCTTCTACATCCAGGCTGAACTCTTGCTGCTCCAGTTTTTCAATGTCTGGTACCTGTTCATTTTCACGCATCATTTTCTGAATCTGTTTTTTTAAAAACAAATATAAGGAATAAAAAGTAATTTGAATGTGAATAGAGAAAATGTTATTTTTAACACTAGAGAACTTGATATCAGAGAAAATTAGTTTAATTGCCTCCACTTTTAACCGCTTTATGGCAATTGGTAGAATATGCTGCCTGTAGCTAGTGACAGAGAGTACTACGTGGATATATTTTCAACTTTCTCTTAAAGTCAATTAGGATGTTGCATTGAAGTTGGACATACTTTCTAAGAACCTATAGCACACAATTCTTTATTCCCTGGTTCTGAGAACTTTAAGTTGTTATCTATCTCTCACAGTTCAACAAACAGACCTACAAATTCCCGTACCTAATACCGGAGAGAGCCCAGTGAAGGTGATTATGGGACTGGAACATCTCTCATACAAAGAAAGCCTGAGAGAACAGACTGTTCAGCCTAAAAAAGGAGTGGCTTGGGAGGAATTTCATCAATGTATATAAATACCTGAAGGGAGGGTGCTAAGAGAGCAGACCCAGGCTCTTTTCACTGGTGCCTACTGTCAGGACCAGAGGCAATAAGCACAAACACAAAAGGTTTCACCCAAACATCAGGAAACACTTTTTTACTGTGAAGGTGACTGAGTACTGGAACAGGTTGCCCAAAGAGGTCATGGGGTCTCCATCCTTGGAGATAATCAAAATCTCTCTGGACATGGTCCGGGGCAGACTCCTGTAGGTGACCCTCTGCCTTATCCTCTTGCAGATAGCAGTTTTTATGTAAGGAAACAGGAGGAGAGGACAGTAGTTTCTATAATGGAAGCTTCTTAAGCAGAAACTAGCCTGCTGAGGGGATATACTGCTCAAGGTACAAGGGTGGCACAAAATATTTATTTGAAGCAAAGGAAACAGAACCAGACTAGTTCCTGACAGGTTCAGCATATAGACCCTGAAGAAGCATGTCTCTATTACCTGTCTGCTCAGTTCACTGCAAAAATGTTACAGCGCTAGAGCTGATAGCCGTAAAGGAAGTGCATGTGCAAACAAAACCGGTAAGATAAGCCATTTCCCTTGTAGAAACTCACAGTGTTATGCAACTTTTTAATTCCCATTTGCAGCTCTTTCTTCTGGTTAGCAAACCTCTGACTCTCTTCTCTAATGACCTGACGTATAACGAATATATTGTTGAAAGACAAAAACAAACAAAAAGATAAAAAAAGATTGAAATAATCTAAAAGAATATTATCTGTACAGAATACAAAACTCCAAAGGGATTAATAACAGAAACAGACATAATCCTAATCCAACTGGATGATTCTTAGAATTGCTTAAGAGAAAAAGGATTGTACAACCAGGTCACATTGTAAACTGGTTGTACAGCAATAAAGCTTAGAAAAAAGAAAATGTTAAAGAAAGATGTAATTACAAGTGAAATGATCACAAACACATTGAACTGGGTAAAGCCTGCTGCCAGAATTTGTTCTTTTATACTCCTCAGATTTTTCATTGTCACTAAGCATTTCTGTGGGATATTTAAAGACACACATAAGCTAGCATCTGTTACTCATTCTGGAAGCAGTGAAATTTTCTTTGCCACTACAGCTTTGCTGATTCATCTCTTAGGGAAAATTTTGCAATTAGTCTGCATCTATGGAATTTGCTTTCTAAAGTTTAAAACTTTCAGTAGGATGATGCCTATTGATTGAAAGAAGGGGTGTATCGTTTTGTCACTGGATGGATTTCATCCTCCAAAAGAAAGATGCAAGTGTCTTAGGACATCAATGAGCAGGTTAAGACAATCTAGGACCACAGTGCTGCACTTCAGCCCTTGCTTCTCATCACCTGTCCCTAGCTGATACTAATAGTGAGGTGGTACTCATGTGTATGCACAGCCACATGGATTTGCTAAAATATCCCAATAGGCACACCAAAGCATGAGTGCCACCAACAATTAGAAACAGGAATACATGTCTGGGAGAGAGATGGAGAAGATAATTTCAGTGACAGTATGTCTTAGATTGAATTAAGCCACTTATGAAACTGCATCATAATTTAGAATGTCACTCCTGAGATCACCCAGAAGGAAATGATATTTTCTTTGTCCTATCACTGAACTCTAAAAGCTACACAAAATACCAAGCTCTGGCTCATATCAGAAAGAACCTGCTAGCATCCACCATAAATTCATATTTCTGGGGAAAAAAAAAAATCTATAGTAACATTCCAGGCTCACAAAGTGCTAAATCCTCTCTCTGTAGACAGGTCTTTGATGTAATTTTACTTATAAAAACCTTTGGTTATAGAATACACACACCTCAACCTTAACCTGGAATAAACCTCAGGGGTTTGTAATTATTGTCATATTGTTGACTGCTGATTTATCAGTGTTGTAGAACATGATATTCTGACCCTTGGGAGGAAGAGAGCACCTGCTTGGTTTCTGGTAATAATCTCCTGTGCAGCTTTTTGACATTTATAAGAAAATGTCTTTATAAGTTTCTAAAGGAAGCCAATTTTGCTGGCAATTTTTTTTTCTTTAGTTTAATTCTTGTGTAGAAGTGTTCTTTCGGTCTTCAGAACGCTACAGAGCTAGGTACCTGCTCTGATGTGTTTATCACCTTGACCTGGGATTTCTAGAAGTTTAGAACACAATGCCTTAAAGAGAGGTCCAAATGTTGGAAAAGCTTTAGAAACTAGACTCCTTTACAGCATGCTATTTGGCAGCCCAAATTACTTCTGACTCTTGAAAACTCTGGCTTTGATTAACACTTGTGCTATGTAAGTACCTTCTTTATTTTCTGACCTATCCATGTCACTTCATCAGTACTGGCTGAATACCAACTGGTGACATTTCCATCTTCTCCTGTCACCTCAACATCAGAAGATTTAAGTGGTGCCTCCTGAAATTAAGGATATAAACATCTATCTCAGGTACTTAGAGAGAATGAAAGAGAGGCAGAAATGAAGGTAAAAATGGACTCACATTAGAAGCAACACCTACATCACCAAATTCCAGACTGTGTTACAACATTTTTATTCCTCAACCAGTCCCCAGATTTGTCCCTTCAAACCCTTGCTACTACGCAAATCCTTTTGACTCAAAGAGGCTGACTGCACTAATCTCTGTAATCACCACTTTGCTTTTTCAACAGAAAAATACACAACTAGTAACACACAGTGCATAGCAGTAACATCACACTGGAATGACACATAACTTCACGTGAGGAGAAACAGTTTCACAGAGTTCTCTGTGGCTAAAAGAATTGAAGACATGAGCATCATCTACTCATAACTATTTAATTTCCTTGATAATACTATGCCTATCATACCAGCATATTCAGCCTATTCTCAGGGTATTATTCTACTTCTACAGAAGGATCAGAGTTTGTTTTGAGGACAGCTTTTATCATGTGTAATTTTAGGATAATGATCAAACTTTTTGTCCCCCCATAAAAATAAAGAAAACACCTTGAATTTTTCTTCTGGAAGTGCTTCTGATGTGGATTCTGGGTCAAACTGCCATTCTGCCATAGATTTTAAAGCAACATTTTCATTCAAAGTAGACTTGTTCAATATAGCAAGAAGAGAATGCCAGTGATAAACAGCTTCCTTAACTTCTATGTTGTTTATTTTCCTAGTAAACAGAAAGGAAACCGATGTATTTTTTGTGTGTTATGGAGGATGAAGTATTAAAGATTCTTTATAACACAATTAAGTTGTTTAAAAATGCCTATTCAATATTTTTTACATATGATTCAATATTGTTTGAGTTCTAGAACTGCATAATTAGGTGAAGTTTCCACAGAATTAGAAATTCTGAATATGGATTACCCAGATTAGAAGTCTTGCTCTGGCCGAGTCACCTTTAGTCTATGTATGCACCTGAACATTTGGTATACCACAGAAAAGCTCTCTGTGTAATAGTGTCTAAATAAGTGTTTCTTATTCCTAATGTCTGCTAAGAGCTCTCTATAGGCACAGTTGAATTCCCATTAAAGCTGTGATGGCTCCTAATCCCTGAATTAAAATAGTATGTTATGAGATTACATCCCTTACATGTCCAGAGAGCCCCTTGCAGATGGTTTTTTTTGAGAGTGATAAGAAGCTCAATATGGGTAACACTCATCAGAAGACACTCCTACATCCTGTATTGCAACCACACCCCCAAGTACAAGACTTTTCCTGAGCTAGGAAGACCATCTCTAAAGATGAGAGGAGTGGTTTTATCTCTATCCAATTCTCCTCCTTACTTTGAGACTAATAAAAAGCACGTCTAGAATCACAAGTAGATGCAAAAATTAGTCTGTCAGGATACAAGAATTTGCACAATCGATATTGGTCTGCCACTTTATACATACTTCCATTTCAGACACACCAGGACACCATCATTTTCCCCATTAACGAGGATGAATTTCCCATCCAGTGAAAATACCATGGATCTGATTCCCCCTCCTTGATATGAATGACAATGCTTTTGAGCAAGTATATCCTAGAAGAGTCACAGAAACAGTATCAGCAAATATGTTTTTCTAATGGTAAATGTAAATTATGCTTCTTTATTTTTAGATAAAAGTCAATCTAAAATGTCAATACAAAGTATATGAAAGACTAGGATTTATGAGTTCATCATATTTGAGTACCGATGGGGCATGTTTCTAATATATTGATTTTGAAGGAGATAAAGAAGAGTAGTAAAATTATATAAGATTTACTGGAGAAGAAAGTAAGTAGTTTGTATGATCACATGCCCATTCATCATGAAAACAACTGTACTGTATAATGCTATGTGAGTTCATGTTCAACACATTTTTCTGGAACACCATACATTTGAGTGAAGAAAAGCATACAGTGAAAGAAAGTAGCTTTCACTCCTCTTTCTTGTGTAAACCAAACAAAGCCTGTGCCTGGATGCCTACTTACCATAGTAAAAGTATGATAGATGAACAAAACACCATCCTTTGCTGCTGACGCCAGCCAGCGGCCGTTGGGTGACAAACAGAGGAACCCTGGTCCAAACTGATTGCTAGGAGTCCTCTTTTCTGATAAAAACACTGACGTATCTTCCAAAATATTCTGCCAAACAAACAAACAAACATTAGCAGCAGTTCAGATGATGGACATATCTATGCCATTTTGAGAAGATTAATGATAGCTTTGTGGGTTATCACATGCATTGCAACTTAAAATATTGCTGGATTATGGAGCTCAGGAAGCAGTACCATTGCTTTGCTGCTAATTTGCTTCTCATCTCTTCAAAAGGGTCTGTATGCAGTATGTTTGGGCCTGGAGTTTCTTGGCTTAGGGCTTAGAAAGCACAGGACTTGTCAAGGAGGAATGCTCACCTTTGGAACTCACCACCTTACTTGACCTGACTTAAACTGAGGGAGACCCATGAGCTGCAGACAGCCCCGGTGCATCAGCAGGCAATGACAGTGGCTTCCCGAAGCCCCCACTACTTCATTGTGAGCCAGGGCTGGGCTGGGTTTGCAGTTGTGCCAGTCATGGGCTCACACTGGCTCAGTTCCTTCAACAGCTGGATATTCAGGTTACTCAGCAGACTGCACAAAAGCACAGCTCCTATACAGAAGCTACATGTGAAGTGTCTGCAAGCTGTATGAGTTTTAAGGACCAATATTTGGCTTCCTCTGCAATAGAACAAGGAGATTGCTTTTGCCAGGTTTCTGAGCAGGTGGTAAGATGCTGAAAGTTGATGTTTATGGACGAAGTAGATATTTTCAGTGTGGAGAGGATTTTTTAAAAGATAACATCCTGCTATATTCACTTCATCTACAGCCTTTGTTCACTGGTGTTTAACCACTACCCAAAACAAAGCAGCTTCAGAGAATTACCTCTTTAGAGAGACGGTATTTACAGATGAAAGGTGCACAGGAACAGTAACCGTAAACAGTGTTATCCTTCAATCTCACCGCTGAGCTCAAAGGGTAATCCAGATCATACTGCTCCTTTCTAATGGCACTAGCATTAAGCATTCCTTGTTCATTAACATACTTATCATTATCTAGAAGATTGAAAAAAGAAACAGGGAAGAAGAGGCATCACTAGCACTAATGCAGGTGCTTCACCCACCAAGTAGTTATGAAAACCAATCTCAGCAAGGAGCGAGCATGATGTGAATTTTCAATTCTTACCTGTTGTGAGTGCTGAAGACAGACAAAAAATTTCCAGTCTTGCTCGCTGGGTTTCTGCTACATTAAGAAGTACCACCACTTCGACTAAGTTGTTCTCAAAGTCAGACACTACTGAAAGACCCAGCACTTCATCTGACAACACTGACGCAGGTAGGGAACACCAATGCAAATTGTTACTGAGTATGGTAACATTGTTTTCACTAAGATATCATGTAAAACAAAATTACATCCCTGTTCCATCATCTCAGCTCAACCACACAGTTCTGAACTCACATTAAAATGTCAGACAAGCCACAACCTGGTTTCAGAAAGGGTTGCATGCACACAACTTCAGTTTGGGGCATCGGGCACTGAGAATGCTAACCACCAGAGTGTTATTATTACATTAAACATTCAAATCTTAGTTTACATCCATCTTGAATTGTAGCAATTTTGAGGCTGTCTGCTGATAACCACCAGATAAAGCACAGAAAATCCCTCCTCTAAGAAGCCAGGCAGCCAATGAGAACATGATCAGGCAAGTTCTGAAAATTATCTAAGGAGATGTAATTCTGTCTTTGTTAAACCAGATAAAATTATAAAATAATGTTCTTCATGCTTAAAATGATGATGAAGATCTATATACACACATGGGATCTGTAAGTTTAATGTTAGTGGAATTGACTGTGTAAATAAATTTACAAATTTCAGAATAATTTTTTTGTGAGTTAAGATTCCATCAATTTTTATTCTTCAGTATAAACTATTAAAGTTTATACTGAAGCAATTCCAGCAGCCCCCATGTTAAAGACGTCTGTCTGGGGCAGACATTTGTAACAGGAGGTTGCACCCAGCTGTTACGACCTACAGTTTTTTAGTCTAAGTTTTTACATGTTCTTCAGTTCTTTGCCAGCATTATTACTTTGTGCTGGAGTCATGATCAGCTGGTCAACTAACCTATTCTCTTCTCCGTGACTTACACATGCCCAGTATGAAAAGTAACATTGGTGTATTTGCTAACTGAAATTACAGAGGGGGGAAAAAAAATAATGGTCAGGACAAAATACAGTTGAGAAATAGGTGGGAAGAATATCTTTAGTCCTCCTAAAACATATGTAGAATGAAGGAGAGTGGTTTAGCCTGACCAGCGAGTAAACCTAAAATACAGCAGATAGCAAAAACATGATGTAGTTAATGTTGTTACATGCATTACCTTCATATCCAAGAACTTGGAATAATTTTGAAGGCCGGGCATCTAGAATAAAGATGTGTCCTTCTGTAGCTCTAGCGATGAGGAACTGGCCAGTCTGATCATAACTAGGAAAAATATAAATCCAAGTAGAAGAAAGTTCAATACAATCAATGGAAAGGGTCAAATAATTCCACTCCCATAACTCTGCTGACTTCATTGATGGCACAAACCCACCTAGAATTTCAGCTTCTAGGTTTGCAGGGTTAGGACCTGATATAAAGCCCAGGACTATCAGTTCAATTTCTAATCAAATAGGTAGTCAGTCAGTCTAAAGCTAATGATAGTCCATAGCAGTCTATGTCAACAATTTTATTAAATCTTTCTTTGAAGTTCACATTTTAAAAAATAAACCTACTATACAGATTTTGATACTATTTTGAATAGACGTGTCTTTGCATTGATTTTACTTTGAATAAGTTGCTTTCTGTATCTATTTTTAATGGGTTTTTTTCTTAGCTGTGAAAACAGATCACATCTAAGTCTCCAAATAACAGGCAGATTTATACTAAAGTACAACAGTTCAACATCCATTTGATTTTTTAAAAAGCAGAAGTCAAATACTCTTACTACTTTTCAATAGTTGAAAAAAAACCTCCCCCAAACAAACAAAAAATGCTACTAGAGCTAATTAACATGGGGACTGGTAAATTCCAGAACTGTAAGCAGATGAATACTTATCAATGGTAATAAAAATCCACCATATAAGAAGGGATGACCAAAAGGTTTAAATTTAACTTCATAAAACCTCAAATTTATATTCAGTGAGAAATATTTCTCTAAAATCAGATACATGGAATTGTGCATAATGAGTGCATATGGCAATTTGTCAGAAAGGATCTTATACATCTGTGTCTTCAGAGCTCGGTTAAACCTTCTTAAAATACAGGCTTATTATGTTTCTGTCACATAAATCCTGCTACTACTCCTTTGGTAAGCAATTCAGAATATGTTGGGAAAAAAACTGAGGCTGTTAAAATATTTTACTTTGTTATTTTTAGCATAAAAACTTGTCTTCTTTTATTCAATTAACAGCACTACTCAAGCCAAATTGGCAATGCTGCCACTCTTGTTACTACATACTTACTGCAAAGACAGCACTGGAAATTCAGAAAGAAAAATTCTGTGAACAACCCGTGGAGCTTCAACTTTGGTAACATCAAGGAAATAGATCTGACCCCTTCTGGCCCCTACGGCAACACTGTTGGAGGAGGGACAGCAAGCCATGGCAGTTGCCTAGTTGAGAAGTAAAAGATGCTTAACAGTTTCATATCATTTGATATATTATGCTGTATGTTAGTATGCGATTTCTTTTACTATTTAGAAGTCTCTAAAATTTGGTCAAGAACCCCGAGGGGTTTATCTAAAAAACTAATCAAAGAAAGCATTTTAGACACATAAGCATTTTCACCTATGTTCTGTACCTACATATCAAAAGCTAATTCTGCACTGCTCAGAAAAAAATCCCATTATATCAACTATCCAGATTTTAAGTGAAAGAGGTTACAACGAGATAAAACAGTGTGCACACTGTTATGAGTAAAGCAGTTACAGAAAGGGATTTTTTTCTTACTATATCAGATTTCAGGGTTTGAATGCATCTAAAATCAGGACAAAGCATTAAGTGCAAAATACTTCTACCAACTCAATTCCTAAAACCTGTTTTTCAGATCAGTCAAAGCATTTAGTTTTTATACACTTGAAACTTTTCCTTTCAGTCCTGACAAACATTAGAAATAAAAACTTAATAAAGTAATACCATAAAAAATTAGATTGTTATTTACAAATATATGCCTACAGACAGATCACTAGGACATCAGGTTGCAATGTTTCCTCTGCTTTATATGTGAGTTAAATACATGATTAGTTCAAGGAAATATTCTGAAAGGTAATATTTTTAAAACCTCTTTCATCGTTTTTTCAAAGACACTACAGAGCTTTTGTCAGCACCGATTGATCCAGATCTGTAGAATATTATGCTACGAATTTTAAAATGTTAAAGGAAATTTTAAGTATCCATCACTATATAAGCTCCTAGTTGTATGTACCTCAATATCAAGGTTCAGCTTGCTGAGGCAAGTTCCATCTTCCAGGAACCAAACTTGTACTTCACCTGAAATTGTTACAGACTGTTGAACAGAGAAAAACATAGTTGAAAGAGGCTGGAATAGCTAAATAGTCTGGAAATGACTTGTGATCTCCTATGGAATGGAAATCCAACTAACATCTGAGCACAGCAGATTAAGGGTTACTAGTTTTGCTTGGAATTATCTTGCTTTTGCTTTAAGTCCAGTTGCTGCAAGTTACACCTGCCTAAGGAAAATGTTTTGTATTTTTGTGTGAATTGCTGCAACTACAGCAATGGTCTTAAAGCAAAATGAGACAGTCTAGGGCAAAGCATGTAAACTTGATCAGTATTAGCGCTCCCACCATTCAGCCAGCAATAGAAAAACCTACTTAAATTTTCTTTTCATAGGAAAGGCCTTGAGGAAAGCTCTTGTTTTCCCAGATGACAAATGATGCATATCATAATGGTGCTTGAGTTCTTCTTACGTCCAGGCAATTTTACAATTCCACAGTAAAGTATGACCAGAGGTCAATCCATCCTCACATTAGTCATTCAGATTCAGGTAAAATTTATCATTCCCATGCTAACAACAAATACGCATATTCAGCAAACCTAATTGATTAAGACCCCAGGCTTTCTAGACTGGCTACTTGAAGAGTTCATGTCCTGGAGATGAATCAGAGTCGCTGGCTAAAATATACGTCTTGCAGGAGTCAGACATAGGGGGAAAGCAAGGAATTTCTCAGAATGGACAGATCCATGAGTAAGGCCTTCTTTGTCCCTGGACCTCGCATCTCTCAGGCTCTTCCAATTTGTGCTAAAGGCTGAAAAGCTCAATAGGATTTTCTTGTTTCAACATCTATTCTCTGAACTGAATCCACCTTTTGCTCAGCTATGTTCTTGAACAACAGTGAGGCACACAAATCAACAGCAGAACCAATATGACATTTCAGCAATCTGTGAATTACCCAACCTGCATTCTAGGGCAAGTTCTAGCCCTCTTATAGACCATACCTGAATTAATGCCATTTCCTTCCTTTCATGAGAAGTTACACAACCGTAACAAATATCAGAAGAGTTCCAATCTCTGCAAGGCTTTTGATTTTGTGCCTTAGCAACATATTGGTCGCCTGCAAAGAGCCACTATTATATATAAGAAAGAATATAATTTCTTACCACACAGTATTTGTTCCCTGGAGTAAGAAAATCAGCTGCCAGAAAACAACTGCTGCATGCATCCAAGAGTTTGACAGCTTCTCCACTGTGGGCAGGTTTGTAAGTATAGATTGTCCCCTGACAAATAAAGAGAAATAATCCATCACTGGCCTATGAAACTTGTCAGTATAAGCTTTCAAAGACTTCACCAAAAAATACCTATCTTTCTGAGCTTCCTTCTTTAAAGTTTTATATTTCACTCTAAACTGACACAAAAGGTAGTCAGTAGAGTTCAGCTGAATTTACTGGATTGTATTAATTTACACTAGCTGAAGATCAGGTTAGTTCATTTTAAAGTGATCCAATTAGTCATGTTTTCAAGAAGTCTTGTTTCTAAAAGT